>NC_080024.1:80059220-80239414 GCF_030020395.1 Manis pentadactyla
TGACCAAGTAGATAGAATAACAAGCCAGTGGATATCAGCCAGCCTGTCATTGTTTATCCACGGGCTGGTGCAGTGGATGTATCAACAGAATAGTCATGGTGTTGGAAACGGGAACTGAGCATGCGTCCAGCAGCATGAAATCCCACTTACCAAGGCTGTTACAGTAACTAGAACTGCCAAATGTTAAATCTGCAAACAACAGAGATCTACTAAGCCCTCAGTATGCCACCATTTCTTGAAGAGATCAACCAGCTACTTGTCAGCAATTGATTACAATGGATCCCTTCTACCCTAAAAGGGCAACAATTCATTTAACTAGCATAAACGATGTTCCAGATTTGGATAAGCTTTTATTGGTCCACAGGGCCTATATCAGTTTTCTAAGCTGCATTACAAATTACCACAAATTTAGTGGCTTAAAATAACACATATTTGTTATCTCATCGTTTCTCTAGGTCAGAAGTCTGGGTGTGGATTAACTGGGCATTGTGTTTCAGTGTCTCACCAGGCTGTGCTGCCAAGTGTCAACCAGGGCTCTGGTCTCATCAGGGGCTTTGTGTGTACAATCAGTGCCACTACCTGAAGACCTTCAGAGACTCAGTATTCCGACATGAGATTCCACATCACACTTAACAGATCATGGACACATAGCCACAAGACTCCCTGGTTCTATCACTACCATACCATCCAGAAGCTGCTGGCCCATAAAGCAATTAAATAGCTTTTTGAAGATGTATCTAAGTCACACGCTTGGAGATGATACCCTGAGAGGTCAGCATCTCAAGGATGCAGTGGAATGCAAATGCCCTAATCCAATGACCATTTTATGATGCTATGTACCCAAAAGGTAGAATATATCAGCTTGAAACCAAGGATAGAAGTATGCATGGATATTTTTTGCCTTCAGTTGTAGTAACTCACTTGGGAATTTGTGCTGCTTGTCTCCACAACTCTGCAAGTCTTGAAGTGTTTGTTCAGAAAGGGGGAATACTCCTACCGGAGTACACAGCAGGAGTCCCATTCAGCTTTAAGCTATGATTGCCAACTGGTCGCTTCACAGTTCTTGTGCCAGGGAAATAGCAGACAAGGAAAGGAGTCACTCTCCTGGCAGGTGTAATTGACTCTGGTCATTAGGACGAGATAGGGCTGCTATTTCATAACTACAGGAAATAGCTGAAATTCCATTACAGGAAAAATACATTTAGCCCTCCTTTTGGCACTCTCCTGTCCAGTGGTGGTTAAGGGGACAAGAGCATAAACGACATCCTGAAAAGGATACAGTGATCAGGGGCTCAAGGAAATGAAAACAATATCCCAAAAAGACAATGTGCCCCCCAATGTTCATAGCAGCACTATTTACAACAGCCAAGGCATGGTAATGACCTAAGCTTGCATAGATGGATAATGGACAAAGACGTTGTATACACACACGAACACACACACACACACACACTACTATTATGCCATAAAAATGAGGAAATCCTGCTATGCTACAACATGCATGGACCTAATGGACTTATGCTAAGTGAGATGAGGTGCACAGAGAAAGACAAATACTATATAATCTCACTTATGTTTGGAATCTTAAAAAAAACACAGAAAAAAGACAAACTCATAGAAAAAGAGATCAAATTGGTGTTACCAAAGACAGGGGGAGAGGAGAGGAAATTGGAATAACGTGATATTCAACTATAAGAAATAAGTACTGATCAGAAGATACAAAACTTTTAATTACAAGAAGTACAGTATGAGGATACCAGACTGCTGGGTGTGATAGGTATGGAAGTTGTTCAGAGTAAATTCTAAGAGTTCTAAGATCCTAACAAATTGTTTTCTTTTCTTGCTTTCTTTGCATTCTATGTATATGAGACGACAGATGCTGAAATCAGGAAAACAATTCTATTCACAAATGCATCAACAAGAATAAAATACCTAGGAATAAACCTAACCAAGGAAGTGAAAGACCTACTATACGCTGAGAAACTACAAGACACTCTTTAGAGAAATTAAAGAGGACACTAACAAATGGAAACTCATCCCATGCTCTTGGCTAGGAAGAATTAATATTGTCAAAATGGCCATCCTGCCTACAGCAATCTACAGATTCAATGTAATCCCCATCAAAATACCAACAGCATTCTTCAATGAACGAGACACATTTTTATGAGATAAAAAGTACAGCATTTTGTCAGGAATGAGAGCAAAGCGTACATCTCCTACCTTGCGGTGGTGAGCATTAAGTTCCGTGATGTTGATGATGTTAGAAGAGATTAGGGACGCCCCCTGCCTCACTCAGAGGCCTGGGCGGCCTGAAGAATCAGGCTGGAAGTCAAAGAGAGACAGAAAGAGAGACACTCCTCATGGACACCCAGTCGGGCTGTCAGGGTCTGATTCCAGACACACGGGTCTTTGAGAAGCCGCTAAAGTGTAGCCGCAGCCTAGACTCTCACAGTTGCCCACAGCCTTCCTCAGTCCCTCGCATCAAGGGACATGCCTCTGAAGGGGAATCCTGGCCTCCACTCAGGTGACTTTCCCGGCACCCAAGGGAGATGGGGGATCCCCTGAGGGAGATGCCGGGAACCTGTCACTAGGGACTTTGAGATTGGCAGCCGGGCTAGTAACATTTAAGTGGTTGATGAGCGCCCGATGTTGTGTTCCACAGATGGCTTCCTTCTATATGGACAGTGAAAGAAAAGGCAGGCTTGGATGCTGATACTCACCTCCAAACTTATCCCGGACGAGCCCCCAAAAATGATGCAGCTTATCACACCACAAGGGTATGAAACTAGAAATAAATTATGCAGATAAAGTGAAAAATCCTACCATCACATGGAGGCTTAACAACATGTTCCTAAATAACCAACAGATCAATGACCAAATAAAAACATAGATCAAGCAATATATCGAGACAAATGACAACAATAATTCAACAATGCAAAAATCTGTGGGACACTGAAAAGGAGGTGCTAAGAGAGAAGTACACTGCAATAAAGGCCTACCTCAGGAAAGAACAACAATCCCATATGAACAGTCTAAGCTCACAATTATCACAGCTAGAAAAAGAACAAATGAGGCCCACAATCAGCAGAAGGAGGAACATAATAAAGATTAGAGCAGAAATCAATAAAATCAAGAAGAATGAAACAGTACAAAGAATCAATGAAAGCAGGAGAAAGTTCTTTGTTTATTTCAAAATAAACAAGGTAGATAAACCCCTAGCCAGACCAAACAAGAGAAAAGGAGAGCTTGCACACATAAACAGAATCAGAAAAGAGAAAGGAAAAATCACTACGGAAACCACAGAAATACAAAAAATTATTAGATAATACTATGGAAAATTATATGGTAACAAACTGGATAACCCAGAAGTAATGGACAACTTTCTAGAAAAATGCAACCTTCCAAAGCTAACCCAGAAAGAATAGAAAATCTGAACAGACCAATTACTAGCAACCAAATTGAACTAGTAATCCAAAAATTACCTAAGAACAAAAGACCTGAACCACATGGCTTCACCGCTGACTTTAGTCAAACATTTAGTGAAAATCTAATACCCGTCCTCCTGAAACTTTTCCACAAAGTAGAAGAGGAAAGGATACTTCCAAACTCATTCTATGAGGCCAGCATCACCCTAATACCAAAAAACAGGCGAAGACACCACAAAAAAAGAAAATTACAGACCAACATCCCTGATGAACACAGATGCAGAAATACAAAAGATTAGCAAACCGAATTGAAAAACACATCAAAAAGATCATCCGTCGTGAACAAGTAGGATTTATTCCAGGGATGCAAGGATGGTACAGTATTAGAAAATCCATCAACATCATTCACCACATCAACAAAAAGGAGGACAAAAACCGCATGATCATGTCCATAGATGCTTAAAAAACATTCGACAAAATTCAACATTCATTCATGATAAAAACTCTCAACAAAATGGGTAAAGAGGGCTAGTACCTCAACATAATGAAGGCCATTTAGGACAATCCCACAGCCAACAACATACTTCACAGTGAGAAGCTGAAAGCATTTCCTCTAAGATTGGGAACAAGACAAGGAAGCCCACTCTCCCCACTTTTATTCCGCATAGTTCTGGAGGTCCTAGCCATGGCAATCAGACAACACAAAGAAATAAAAGGCATCCAGATTGGCAAGGAAGAAGTTAAACTCTCCCTGTTTACAGATGACATGATATTGTACATAAAAAACCCTAAAGTATCCACTCCAAAACTACTAGAACTAATATGTGAATTCAACAAAGTTGCAGGAGACAAAATTAATACACAGAAATCTGTTGCTTTCCTATGCACTAACGATGAACTAGCAGAAAGAGAAATCAGGAAAACAATTCTGTTCACAATTGCATGAAAAATAATAAAATACCTACGAATAAATCTAACCAAGGAAGTGAATGACCGGTGCCCTGAAAACTATAAGACAGTCTTCAGAGAAATTGAAGAGGACACTAATAAATAGAAACTCATCCCATACTCTTGGGTAGGAAGAATTAATATTGTTAAAATGACCATCCTGCCTAAAACAATCTACAGATTCAATGCAATTGCATTCAAAATACCAACAGCATTCCTCAATGAACTGGAACAAATAGTTCAACAATTCATATGGAACCACAAAGACCCAAACTAGCCAAAGCAATACTTAGAAGAAAGAAAAAAGCAGGGGGGACTTCCCTTCCCAACTTCAAGCTCTCCTACAAAGCCACAGTAATCAAGACAATATAGTACTGCCACAAGAACAGACCCACAGACCAGGGGTACAGAATTGAGATTCCAGATATTAACCCAAGCATATATGGTCAATTAATATACGATAAAGGAGCCATGAATACACAATGGGGAAATGACCGCCTCTTCAACAGCTGGTGTTGGCAAAACTGGACAACTACATGTAAGAGAATGAAACTGGATTATTGTATAACCCCATATACAATAATAAACTCAAAATGGATTTTAAAAAGACCTGAATGTAAGTCATGAATCCATAAAACTCTTGGGAAAAAGCACAGGCTAAAATCTCTTAGACATAAATATGAGCAATTTCTTCATGAACATATCGCCCCAGGCAAGGGAAACAAAAGCAAAAATGAACATGTGGGACTATATCAAACTAAGAAGCTTCTGTACAGCAAAGGATACCATCAGAAGAAAAAAAAGACATCCTACACTATGGGAGAATATACTCATAAATGACATATCCGATAAGGGGTTGACATCCAAAACATATGAAGAGCTCATGCATCTCAACAAACAAAAAGCAAATAATACAATTAAAATTTGGGCTAAGTATCCGAACAGACAATTCTCCAAAGAAGAAATTCAGATGGTCAACAGGCACATGAAAAGATGCTCCACCTCACTAATTATCAGGGAAAATCAAATTAAAACCACAATGATATATCATCTCATACCAATTAGGATGATCAACATCAAAAAGACTAGGAACAACAAATGCTGGAGAGGATGTGGAGAAAAGGGAAACCTCATACACTGCTGGGGGGGAATGTAAAGTAGTTAAACTACTGTGGAAAGCAGTATGGAGGTTCCTCAAAAAACTCAAAATAGAAATACCATTTGACTTGGGAATTCCACTCCCAGGGATCCGCCCAAAGAAAACAACCTCTCACATTCAAAAAGACATGCACCCCTATGTGTACTGCAGCACTATTTACAGGAGCCGAGATATGGAAGCAACCTAAGTGTCCATCAGTAGATGAATGGATAAAGGAGAGGTAGTACATTTATGCAATGGAATACTACTCAGCCATAAGAAATAAACAAATCCTATCAATTGCAACAACATGGATGGAGATAGAGGGTATTATGCTCAGTGAAATAAGCCAGGCAGTGACAGACAAGTACCTAATGATTTCCCTCATTTGTGAAGTATAACAGCAAAGAAAAACTGAAGGAACAAAACAGCAGCAGTCACAGAACCTGCTGCCTGGGGCCCACATCCCACTAAACACACAGCCCACCTGCCTGCACCTCAGGGGTCCCCGCGCCCACGCCCCGCCTACCTTAAACCAGCGCCTGGAGAAGGTGTAGCTGGAGCGTCATGAGCGGCCATCACCTGCGCCGCCAGGCTGCTCAACTTTGGAGTCGGCCGCCCGCAGCAACAGCCCACGTCCTGTCAGGGCTCTCGGGCACTGCGCAGACTCAGCAGCGCAGCCGCCACAGCCGCTCGGGGTGGGAAAGGGAGCCCCGTGGGCCATATTGAGGGGCTGCAACCTACCCATGGCTTAGGGCCCTCACGTGCTCGCAGAATGGCCCATTAATGGTGGAGGGGTGCAGGCTTTGAAGGGCATGGCAGCGGCGGCGGCCAAATTGTCAGCATGGCAATTCCCATCGGAATGCCTTCAGCGGCCCTGCAGCAAGAGCACCCGGTCCATGCCACGCCTCGCGAGGAGTCCGACTGCAGCTGAGGAGACGCTGCTTTTGTTTTCCTCCCCTCCCGGTGCAGGGGAGAAAGTGCACCCCCACAGGTGCCCGCTGCAGCTGCTGATTGGCCAAAGGGAGGTGGCTCGTGGGCCCCGCGTGCCCCACCCTCCCCGCCACCCTCATGTGTTTTCTAACTTATCGAACTGCCTGCTTGGAATTTTGCACAGACCAGCAAGCCCAGGCGGCTGGCCGCATGGCTCGCTCCCTAAGGACATGCGGCAGGCCCTCCTGCCCTTAAACCTTTGGTAACCACATATCCAAAGCCTGCGATGGCAGTAAGTATATATCTATCAATAATTACCCTAAATCTAAATGGACTGAATGCAACAACCAAAAGACAGAATTGCACAGTGGCTAAAAAAGCAAGACCCATCTATATGCTGCCTACAAGAGACTCACTTCAAACCCAAAGACATACAAAGACCCAAAGTGAAGGGATGGAAAAAGATATTTCATGCAAACAATAGGGAGAAAAACACAGGTGTTGCAGTACCTGTATCAGACAAAATAGACTTCAAAACAAAGAAAGTAACAAGAGACAAGGAAGGACAGGACATAATGATAAAGGGGTCAGTCCAAAGAGTGGATATAACCATTATAAATATCCATGCATCCAACACAGGAGGGAGCACCAACATATGTGAAACAAGAACTAACAGAATTAAAGGGGGAAATAGAATGCAATGCGTTCGTTTTAGGAGACTTCAACACACCACTCAAAGGACAGATCAACCAGACAGAAAATAAGGAAGGACACAGAAGGCCTGAACGACACCCTAGAACAGATGGACCTAACAGACATCTACAGAACTCTACACCCAAAATGGCAGGATACACATTCTTCTCAAGTGCACATGGAACATTTTCAAGAATAGATCATATACTAGGCCACAAAAAAAGCCTCAGTAAATTCAAAAAGATGGAAATTGTACCAACCAGCTCCTCAGACCACAAAGGTATGAAACAAGAAGTATATTATGCAAAGAAAATGAAAAAGCCCACAAACACATGGAGGCTTAACAACATGCTCCTAAAAAAACCAATGGATCAATGACCAAGTAAAAACCGAGAACACGCAATTTATGGAAACAAATGACAACAGTAATTCAACACTGCAATATCTGTGGGATGCAGCAAAGGCCATGCTAAGAGGGAAGAACATTACAATACAGGCCTACCTCAGGAGACAACAACAATCCCATATGAACAGTCTAAACTCACAATTAATGAAACTAGAAAAGAAGAAAACCTGAGGCCCAAAGTCAGAAGGAGGAGGGACATAATAAAGATTTGGGCAGAAAAAAATAAAACTGAGAAAAATAAAACAACAGAAATCAATGAAAGCAGGAGCTGGTTCATTGAGAAAATAAAATAAATAAACCCCTAGCCAGACTTATCAAGAAAAAGAGTGTCTACATGCATAAATAAAATCAGAAATGAGAAATGAAAAATTACTACAGGTGCCACAGGAAAAAAAATTATTAGAGAATACTATGAAAAATGATATGCTGACAAACTGCATACCCTAGAAGAAATGGACAACTTTCTATAAAAATACAACCTAGCAAGGCTGACCCAGGGAGAAACAGAAAATCTGAACAGACCAATTACCAGCAACGAAATTTAATTTGTAATCAACAAACTACCTAAGAACAAAATCCCTGGACCACATGGCTTCAATGCTGAATTTTATCAAACATTTAGTGAAGACCTAATACCCATCCCCCTTAAAGTTTTCCAAAACGTAGAAGAGGAGGGACTTACACTCATTCTATGAGGCCAGCATCACTTTAATGCCAAAACCAGGCAAAGACACCACAAAGAAGGAAAATCACAGTCCAACATCCCTGATGAGTATAGATGCAAACTACTCAACAAAATACTCCAAACCAAATACAAAAATACATCAGAAAGATCATCCATAATGATAAAGCAGAATTTATTCCAGGAATGCAAGGATGGTACAACATTTTAAAACCTATCATTATCATCCACCACATCAACAAAAACGGTAAAAACCACATGACCATCTCCATAGATGATGAAAAACTATTCAACAAAATTCAACATCCATTTGTGATAAAAATTCCCAACAAAATGGGTATAGAGGGCAAGTACCTCAACATAATCAAGTCCATATATGACAAACCCACAGCCAACATCATACTTAACAGAGAGAAGCTGAAAGCATTTCCTTTAAGATTGGGAATAAGAGAAGGATGCCCAATCTCCCTCCTTTTAGTCCACATAGTTCTGGAGGTCCTAGCCATGGCAATCAGACAACACAAAGAAATAAAAGGCATCCAGATTGGTAACGAAGAATTTAAACTCTGACTGCTTGCAGATGATGCGATATGGTACATAAGAAAACAAGAAGAATCCACAACAAAACTATGAGATCTAATATCTGAATTCAGCAATGTTGAAGGAGACAAAATTAACACATAGAAATCTTGCATTCATATACAATAATGATGAATTAGGAGAAAGAAATCAAGAAATCAATTCCATTCACAATTGCATCAAAAAGAATAAAATACCTAGGAATAAACCTAACCAAGGAATTGAAAGACATATACCATGAAATTACAAGACACTCATTAGAGAAATTAAAGATACCAATAAACGGCTAGGAAGAATTAATATCATCAAAATGGCCATCCTGCCCAAAGCAGTATACAGATCCAATGCAATACCTATCAAATTACCAACAGCATTCTTCAATGAACTGGAACAAATGGTCAAAAAATTCATATGGAACCGTCAAAGACCCCGAATAGCCAAACCAATCCTGAGAATGAAGAATAAAGTGGGGGGGATCTCGCTCCCCAACTCCAAGCTCTACTACAAAGTCACAGTAATCAATACAATTTGGTACTGGCACAAGAACAGAGCCACAGACTAGTGGAAGAGAATAGAGACTCCAGACATTAACCCAAACATATATGGTCAATTAATATATGATAACGGAGCCATGGACATACAATGGGGAAATGAAAGTCTCTTCAACAGATGGTGCTGGCAAAACTGGACAGCTACATGTAAGAGAATGAAACTAGATCATTGTCTAACCCCAAACACAAAAGTAAACTCCAAATGGATCAAAGACCTGAATGTAAGTCATGAAACCATGTAGAAAAAAACATAGGCAAAAATCTCATGAACATAAATATGAGTGACTTCTTCATGAACATATCTCCCCGGGCAAGGGAAACAAAGGCAAAAATGAACAAGTGGGACTATACCAAGCTAAAAAGCTTCTGTAGAGCAAAGGACACCATCAACAGAACAAAAAGGTATCCTACAGTATGGGACAACATATTCATAAATGAAAGATCCGATAAAGGATTGACGTGCAAAATATATAAAGAGCTCACATGCCTCAACAAACAAAAAGCAAATAATCAAATTAAAAAATGGGCAGAGGAGACTGAAGAGACAGTTCTCTAAAGAAGAAATCCAGAAGGCTAACAGGCACATGAAAAGATGATCCACATCGCTAATCATCAGAGAAATGCAAATTAAAACCACAATGAGATATCACCTCACACCAGTAAGGATCGCCATCATTGAAAAGACAAACAACAACAAATGTTGGCGAGGTTGTGGAGAAAGGGGTACCCTCCTACACTGCTGGTGGGAATGTCAACTAGTTCAACCATTGTGGAAAGCAGTATGGAGGTTCCTCAGAATGCTCAAAATAGGAATACCATTTGACCCAGGAATTCTCCTTCTAGGAATTTACCCTAAGAATGCAGCAGCCCAGTTTGAAAAAGACAGATGCACCCCTATGTTTGTTGCGGCATGTTTACAATAGCCTAGATATGGAAGCAACCTAAATGTCCATCAGTAGATGAATGGATAAAGAAAAGGTGGTACATATACACAATGGAATATTATACAGCCATAAGAAAAAAACAGATTCTACCATTCGCAACAACATGGATGGAGATAGAGGGTATTCTGCTCAGTGAAATAAGCCAGGCAGAGAAGGAAAAGTACCAGGTGATATCACGCATATGTGGAGAATAAGAACAAAGGAAAACTGAAGGAACAAAACAGCAGCAGTATCACAGAACCCAAGAATGGACTAATAATTACCAAAGGGAAAGGGACTGGGGACGATGGGTGGGAAGGGAGGGATAAGGGCGGGGAAAAAGAAAGAGGGCATTACGATTAGCATGTGTAGTGCGTTTGGGGCACGGGGAGGGCTGTGCAACACAGAGAAGACAAGTAGTGATTTTACAGCTTCTTACAACGCAGATGGACAGTGACTGTGATGGGGAAGGTGGGGGTTACTTGGTGAAGGGGGAACCTAGTAAACATAATGTTCTTTCTGTAATTGTAGATTAATGATACCAAAAGAAAATAAAGCAGTAAAAATAAATAAATAAATAAATATAGGAAAGCATGCTGGCAAAATGTAGGAGGGAAGCTCAAATAGTTTGCAGAACGTCTACTTCTGTGTTATTATCTTCCATTGATGATAAAGTTCTTAGCAGTTGTTTATGTTCAGTGGCATACACAACACTGAGCCAGAAAATATGTAAATTATGCGACATACATACATACAAGTTTTCTTTGGTATCTATAGTCTTAGTTGTATAAAGCTGAATTTGGAAAAACTTTTTGAGTTCTTGCATTTAATGCCCTATGAATGGCTGATGCACACGGATGAGAAATAACACTGAAAAACAGGCAGGCCATGTGACTGCAAAGAAATGGGCCAGAACTGTCACATTCTCTCTAGACCTGAGCTGTCTAGTATGGTATCCACCAACTGCAGATGGCTACTAGTACTTGAGATGCGTGTAAGTCTGAAGGGAGGTGTGCCACAGGGCATAATCCACGCTAGATGTGGAGGACTTTGTGCAATAAAACAGTGCAAAGGATCTCAAGAATAATTTTATATGAATTTTATGTTGACATATTTTGGCATGCTGGGAGAAATAAAATACATCATTCAATTTAAAAGAAAAGATACCAATAAATGGAAAAAAGCACAGTGCTTATGAATAGGATAATTAATACTGTCAAAATGTCCATACTGCCTAAAGCAAAGTACAGATTCAATGCTATCTATCAAAACACCAACACCATTCTTCAACAAACTGGAACTAACAGTTCTAAGATCATATGGAACCACAAAAGATCCCGAGTAGCCAAAGAAATACTGAGAAGAAAGAATAAAACAGCAGGGATCTTGCTTCCCCACTTCAAGCTCTACTACAAAGCCACAGTAATCAAGACAATTTGGTACTGGCACAAGAACAGACTCAAAGACCAGTGGAACGGAATTGAGAGGCCAGATATTAACCCAAACATATATTCTCAATTAATATACAATAAAGGAGTCATGAATACACAATGGGGAAATGACAGCCTCTTCAATAGCTGGTGTTGGCAAAACTGGACAGCTACATGTAAGAGAATGAAACTAGATCATTGTCTAACCCCATACACAAAAGTAAATTCGAAATGGATCAAAGACTGGAATGTGAGTTATGAAACCATAAAACCCTTAGAAGAAAACATAGGCAAAAATCTCCTGGACATAAACACAAACAACATCTTCATGAACAATATCTCCCCGGGCAAGGGAAACAAAAGCAGAAATGAACAAGTGGGACTATATCAAACCATAAAGCTTCTGTACAGCAAAGGACACCTTCAGAAGAACAAAAAGACATTCTACAGTATGAGAGAATAGACTTATCAATGACATATCTGATAAGAGGTTGACATCCAAATTATATAAAGAGCTCATGACCCTCAACAAACAGAAAGCAAATAAGCCAATTAAAAGATGGGCAGAGGAGCTGAACAGACACTTCTCCAAAGAAGAAACTCAGATGGCCAACAGGCACATGAAAACATACTCCACGCAGCTAATCACCAGAGATATGCAAATTATAACCACAATGAGATATCACCTCACACCAGTAAGGATCGCCATCATTGAAAAGACAAACAACAACAAATGTTGGCGAGGTTGTGGAGAAAGGGGAACCCTCCTACACTGCTGGTGGGAATGTCAACTAGTTCAACCATTGTGGAAAGCAGTATGGAGGTTCCTCAGAATGCTCAAAATACGAATACCATTTGACCCAGGAATTCTCCTTCTAGGAATTTACCCTAAGAATGCAGCAGCCCAGTTTGAAAAAGACAGATGCACCCCTATGTTTGTTGCGGCATGTTTACAATAGCCTAGATATGGAAGCAACCTAAATGTCCATCAGTAGATGAATGGATAAAGAAAAGGTGGTACATATACACAATGGAATATTATACAGCCATAAGAAAAAAACAGATCCTATCATTCGCAACAACATGGATGGAGATAGAGGGTATTATGCTCAGTGAAATAAGCCAGGCAGAGAAGGAAAAGTACCAGGTGATATCACTCATATGTGGAGAATAAGAACAAAGGAAAACTGAAGGAACAAAACAGCAGCAGTATCACAGAACCCAAGAATGGACTAATAATTACCAAAGGGAAAGGGACTGGGGACGATGGGTGGGAAGGGAGGGATAAGGGCGGGGAAAAAGAAAGAGGGCATTACGATTAGCATGTGTAGTGCGTTTGGGGCACGGGGAGGGCTGTGCAACACAGAGAAGACAAGTAGTGATTTTACAGCTTCTTACAACGCAGATGGACAGTGAGTGTTATGGGGGTATGTGGGGGGTACTTGGTGAAGGGGGGAACCTAGTAAACATAATGTTCTTTCTGTAATTGTAGATTAATGATACCAAAGGAAAATAAAGCAGTAAAAAAATATATATAAATAAATATAGGAAAGCATGCTGGCAAAATGTAAGAGGGAGGCTCAAATAGTTTGCAGAACGTCTACTTCTGCGTTATTATCTTCCATTGATGATAAAGTTCTTAGCAGTTGTTTATTTTCTGTGGCATACACAACACTGAGCCAGAAAATATGTAAATTATGTGACATACATACATACAAGTTTTCTTTGGTATCTATAGTCTTAGTTGTATAAAGCTGAATTTGGAAAAACTTTTTGAGTTCTTGCATTTAATGCCCTATGAATGGCTGATGCACACGGATGAGAAATAACACTGAAAAACAGGCAGGCCATGTGACTGCAAAGAAATGGGCCAGAACTGTCACATTCTCTCTAGACCTGAGCTGTCTAGTATGGTATCCACCAACTGCAGATGGCTACTAGTACTTGAGATGCGTGTAAGTCTGAAGGGAGGTGTGCCACAGGGCATAATCCACGCTAGATGTGGAGGACTTTGTGCAATAAAACAGTGCAAAGGATCTCAAGAATAATTTTATATGAATTTTATGTTGACATATTTTGGCATGCTGGGAGAAATAAAATACATCATTCAATTTAAAAGAAAAGATACCAATAAATGGAAAAAAGCACAGTGCTTATGAATAGGATAATTAATACTGTCAAAATGTCCATACTGCCTAAAGCAAAGTACAGATTCAATGCTATCTATCAAAACACCAACACCATTCTTCAACAAACTGGAACTAACAGTTCTAAGATCATATGGAACCACAAAAGATCCCGAGTAGCCAAAGAAATACTGAGAAGAAAGAATAAAACAGCAGGGATCTTGCTTCCCCACTTCAAGCTCTACTACAAAGCCACAGTAATCAAGACAATTTGGTACTGGCACAAGAACAGACTCAAAGACCAGTGGAACGGAATTGAGAGGCCAGATATTAACCCAAACATATATTCTCAATTAATATACAATAAAGGAGTCATGAATACACAATGGGGAAATGACAGCCTCTTCAATAGCTGGTGTTGGCAAAACTGGACAGCTACATGTAAGAGAATGAAACTAGATCATTGTCTAACCCCATACACAAAAGTAAATTCGAAATGGATCAAAGACTGGAATGTGAGTTATGAAACCATAAAACCCTTAGAAGAAAACATAGGCAAAAATCTCCTGGACATAAACACAAACAACATCTTCATGAACAATATCTCCCCGGGCAAGGGAAACAAAAGCAGAAATGAACAAGTGGGACTATATCAAACCATAAAGCTTCTGTACAGCAAAGGACACCTTCAGAAGAACAAAAAGACATTCTACAGTATGAGAGAATAGACTTATCAATGACATATCTGATAAGAGGTTGACATCCAAATTATATAAAGAGCTCATGACCCTCAACAAACAGAAAGCAAATAAGCCAATTAAAAGATGGGCAGAGGAGCTGAACAGACACTTCTCCAAAGAAGAAACTCAGATGGCCAACAGGCACATGAAAACATACTCCACGCAGCTAATCACCAGAGATATGCAAATTATAACCACAATGAGATATCACCTCACACCAGTAAGGATCGCCATCATTGAAAAGACAAACAACAACAAATGTTGGCGAGGTTGTGGAGAAAGGGGAACCCTCCTACACTGCTGGTGGGAATGTCAACTAGTTCAACCATTGTGGAAAGCAGTATGGAGGTTCCTCAGAATGCTCAAAATACGAATACCATTTGACCCAGGAATTCTCCTTCTAGGAATTTACCCTAAGAATGCAGCAGCCCAGTTTGAAAAAGACAGATGCACCCCTATGTTTGTTGCGGCATGTTTACAATAGCCTAGATATGGAAGCAACCTAAATGTCCATCAGTAGATGAATGGATAAAGAAAAGGTGGTACATATACACAATGGAATATTATACAGCCATAAGAAAAAAACAGATCCTATCATTCGCAACAACATGGATGGAGATAGAGGGTATTATGCTCAGTGAAATAAGCCAGGCAGAGAAGGAAAAGTACCAGGTGATATCACTCATATGTGGAGAATAAGAACAAAGGAAAACTGAAGGAACAAAACAGCAGCAGTATCACAGAACCCAAGAATGGACTAATAATTACCAAAGGGAAAGGGACTGGGGACGATGGGTGGGAAGGGAGGGATAAGGGCGGGGAAAAAGAAAGAGGGCATTACGATTAGCATGTGTAGTGCGTTTGGGGCACGGGGAGGGCTGTGCAACACAGAGAAGACAAGTAGTGATTTTACAGCTTCTTACAACGCAGATGGACAGTGAGTGTTATGGGGGTATGTGGGGGGTACTTGGTGAAGGGGGGAACCTAGTAAACATAATGTTCTTTCTGTAATTGTAGATTAATGATACCAAAGGAAAATAAAGCAGTAAAAAAATATATATAAATAAATATAGGAAAGCATGCTGGCAAAATGTAAGAGGGAGGCTCAAATAGTTTGCAGAACGTCTACTTCTGCGTTATTATCTTCCATTGATGATAAAGTTCTTAGCAGTTGTTTATTTTCTGTGGCATACACAACACTGAGCCAGAAAATATGTAAATTATGTGACATACATACATACAAGTTTTCTTTGGTATCTATAGTCTTAGTTGTATAAAGCTGAATTTGGAAAAACTTTTTGAGTTCTTGCATTTAATGCCCTATGAATGGCTGATGCACACGGATGAGAAATAACACTGAAAAACAGGCAGGCCATGTGACTGCAAAGAAATGGGCCAGAACTGTCACATTCTCTCTAGACCTGAGCTGTCTAGTATGGTATCCACCAACTGCAGATGGCTACTAGTACTTGAGATGCGTGTAAGTCTGAAGGGAGGTGTGCCACAGGGCATAATCCACGCTAGATGTGGAGGACTTTGTGCAATAAAACAGTGCAAAGGATCTCAAGAATAATTTTATATGAATTTTATGTTGACATATTTTGGCATGCTGGGAGAAATAAAATACATCATTCAATTTAAAAGAAAAGATACCAATAAATGGAAAAAAGCACAGTGCTTATGAATAGGATAATTAATACTGTCAAAATGTCCATACTGCCTAAAGCAAAGTACAGATTCAATGCTATCTATCAAAACACCAACACCATTCTTCAACAAACTGGAACTAACAGTTCTAAGATCATATGGAACCACAAAAGATCCCGAGTAGCCAAAGAAATACTGAGAAGAAAGAATAAAACAGCAGGGATCTTGCTTCCCCACTTCAAGCTCTACTACAAAGCCACAGTAATCAAGACAATTTGGTACTGGCACAAGAACAGACTCAAAGACCAGTGGAACGGAATTGAGAGGCCAGATATTAACCCAAACATATATTCTCAATTAATATACAATAAAGGAGTCATGAATACACAATGGGGAAATGACAGCCTCTTCAATAGCTGGTGTTGGCAAAACTGGACAGCTACATGTAAGAGAATGAAACTAGATCATTGTCTAACCCCATACACAAAAGTAAATTCGAAATGGATCAAAGACTGGAATGTGAGTTATGAAACCATAAAACCCTTAGAAGAAAACATAGGCAAAAATCTCCTGGACATAAACACAAACAACATCTTCATGAACAATATCTCCCCGGGCAAGGGAAACAAAAGCAGAAATGAACAAGTGGGACTATATCAAACCATAAAGCTTCTGTACAGCAAAGGACACCTTCAGAAGAACAAAAAGACATTCTACAGTATGAGAGAATAGACTTATCAATGACATATCTGATAAGAGGTTGACATCCAAATTATATAAAGAGCTCATGACCCTCAACAAACAGAAAGCAAATAAGCCAATTAAAAGATGGGCAGAGGAGCTGAACAGACACTTCTCCAAAGAAGAAACTCAGATGGCCAACAGGCACATGAAAACATACTCCACGCAGCTAATCACCAGAGATATGCAAATTATAACCACAATGAGATATCACCTCACACCAGTAAGGATCGCCATCATTGAAAAGACAAACAACAACAAATGTTGGCGAGGTTGTGGAGAAAGGGGAACCCTCCTACACTGCTGGTGGGAATGTCAACTAGTTCAACCATTGTGGAAAGCAGTATGGAGGTTCCTCAGAATGCTCAAAATACGAATACCATTTGACCCAGGAATTCTCCTTCTAGGAATTTACCCTAAGAATGCAGCAGCCCAGTTTGAAAAAGACAGATGCACCCCTATGTTTGTTGCGGCATGTTTACAATAGCCTAGATATGGAAGCAACCTAAATGTCCATCAGTAGATGAATGGATAAAGAAAAGGTGGTACATATACACAATGGAATATTATACAGCCATAAGAAAAAAACAGATCCTATCATTCGCAACAACATGGATGGAGATAGAGGGTATTATGCTCAGTGAAATAAGCCAGGCAGAGAAGGAAAAGTACCAGGTGATATCACTCATATGTGGAGAATAAGAACAAAGGAAAACTGAAGGAACAAAACAGCAGCAGTATCACAGAACCCAAGAATGGACTAATAATTACCAAAGGGAAAGGGACTGGGGACGATGGGTGGGAAGGGAGGGATAAGGGCGGGGAAAAAGAAAGAGGGCATTACGATTAGCATGTGTAGTGCGTTTGGGGCACGGGGAGGGCTGTGCAACACAGAGAAGACAAGTAGTGATTTTACAGCTTCTTACAACGCAGATGGACAGTGAGTGTTATGGGGGTATGTGGGGGGTACTTGGTGAAGGGGGGAACCTAGTAAACATAATGTTCTTTCTGTAATTGTAGATTAATGATACCAAAGGAAAATAAAGCAGTAAAAAAATATATATAAATAAATATAGGAAAGCATGCTGGCAAAATGTAAGAGGGAGGCTCAAATAGTTTGCAGAACGTCTACTTCTGTGTTATTATCTTCCATTGATGATAAAGTTCTTAGCAGTTGTTTATTTTCTGTGGCATACACAACACTGAGCCAGAAAATATGTAAATTATGTGACATACATACATACAAGTTTTCTTTGGTATCTATAGTCTTAGTTGTATAAAGCTGAATTTGGAAAAACTTTTTGAGTTCTTGCATTTAATGCCCTATGAATGGCTGATGCACACGGATGAGAAATAACACTGAAAAACAGGCAGGCCATGTGACTGCAAAGAAATGGGCCAGAACTGTCACATTCTCTCTAGACCTGAGCTGTCTAGTATGGTATCCACCAACTGCAGATGGCTACTAGTACTTGAGATGCGTGTAAGTCTGAAGGGAGGTGTGCCACAGGGCATAATCCACGCTAGATGTGGAGGACTTTGTGCAATAAAACAGTGCAAAGGATCTCAAGAATAATTTTATATGAATTTTATGTTGACATATTTTGGCATGCTGGGAGAAATAAAATACATCATTCAATTTAAAAGAAAAGATACCAATAAATGGAAAAAAGCACAGTGCTTATGAATAGGATAATTAATACTGTCAAAATGTCCATACTGCCTAAAGCAAAGTACAGATTCAATGCTATCTATCAAAACACCAACACCATTCTTCAACAAACTGGAACTAACAGTTCTAAGATCATATGGAACCACAAAAGATCCCGAGTAGCCAAAGAAATACTGAGAAGAAAGAATAAAACAGCAGGGATCTTGCTTCCCCACTTCAAGCTCTACTACAAAGCCACAGTAATCAAGACAATTTGGTACTGGCACAAGAACAGACTCAAAGACCAGTGGAACGGAATTGAGAGGCCAGATATTAACCCAAACATATATTCTCAATTAATATACAATAAAGGAGTCATGAATACACAATGGGGAAATGACAGCCTCTTCAATAGCTGGTGTTGGCAAAACTGGACAGCTACATGTAAGAGAATGAAACTAGATCATTGTCTAACCCCATACACAAAAGTAAATTCGAAATGGATCAAAGACTGGAATGTGAGTTATGAAACCATAAAACCCTTAGAAGAAAACATAGGCAAAAATCTCCTGGACATAAACACAAACAACATCGTCATGAACAATATCTCCCCGGGCAAGGGAAACAAAAGCAGAAATGAACAAGTGGGACTATATCAAACCATAAAGCTTCTGTACAGCAAAGGACACCTTCAGAAGAACAAAAAGACATTCTACAGTATGAGAGAATAGACTTATCAATGACATATCTGATAAGAGGTTGACATCCAAATTATATAAAGAGCTCATGACCCTCAACAAACAGAAAGCAAATAAGCCAATTAAAAGATGGGCAGAGGAGCTGAACAGACACTTCTCCAAAGAAGAAACTCAGATGGCCAACAGGCACATGAAAACATACTCCACGCAGCTAATCACCAGAGATATGCAAATTATAACCACAATGAGATATCACCTCACACCAGTAAGGATCGCCATCATTGAAAAGACAAACAACAACAAATGTTGGCGAGGTTGTGGAGAAAGGGGAACCCTCCTACACTGCTGGTGGGAATGTCAACTAGTTCAACCATTGTGGAAAGCAGTATGGAGGTTCCTCAGAATGCTCAAAATAGGAATACCATTTGACCCAGGAATTCTCCTTCTAGGAATTTACCCTAAGAATGCAGCAGCCCAGTTTGAAAAAGACAGATGCACCCCTATGTTTGTTGCGGCATGTTTACAATAGCCTAGATATGGAAGCAACCTAAATGTCCATCAGTAGATGAATGGATAAAGAAAAGGTGGTACATATACACAATGGAATATTATACAGCCATAAGAAAAAAACAGATCCTATCATTCGCAACAACATGGATGGAGATAGAGGGTATTATGCTCAGTGAAATAAGCCAGGCAGAGAAGGAAAAGTACCAGGTGATATCACTCATATGTGGAGAATAAGAACAAAGGAAAACTGAAGGAACAAAACAGCAGCAGTATCACAGAACCCAAGAATGGACTAATAATTACCAAAGGGAAAGGGACTGGGGACGATGGGTGGGAAGGGAGGGATAAGGGCGGGGAAAAAGAAAGAGGGCATTACGATTAGCATGTGTAGTGCGTTTGGGGCACGGGGAGGGCTGTGCAACACAGAGAAGACAAGTAGTGATTTTACAGCTTCTTACAACGCAGATGGACAGTGAGTGTTATGGGGGTATGTGGGGGGTACTTGGTGAAGGGGGGAACCTAGTAAACATAATGTTCTTTCTGTAATTGTAGATTAATGATACCAAAGGAAAATAAAGCAGTAAAAAAATATATATAAATAAATATAGGAAAGCATGCTGGCAAAATGTAAGAGGGAGGCTCAAATAGTTTGCAGAACGTCTACTTCTGTGTTATTATCTTCCATTGATGATAAAGTTCTTAGCAGTTGTTTATTTTCTGTGGCATACACAACACTGAGCCAGAAAATATGTAAATTATGTGACATACATACATACAAGTTTTCTTTGGTATCTATAGTCTTAGTTGTATAAAGCTGAATTTGGAAAAACTTTTTGAGTTCTTGCATTTAATGCCCTATGAATGGCTGATGCACACGGATGAGAAATAACACTGAAAAACAGGCAGGCCATGTGACTGCAAAGAAATGGGCCAGAACTGTCACATTCTCTCTAGACCTGAGCTGTCTAGTATGGTATCCACCAACTGCAGATGGCTACTAGTACTTGAGATGCGTGTAAGTCTGAAGGGAGGTGTGCCACAGGGCATAATCCACGCTAGATGTGGAGGACTTTGTGCAATAAAACAGTGCAAAGGATCTCAAGAATAATTTTATATGAATTTTATGTTGACATATTTTGGCATGCTGGGAGAAATAAAATACATCATTCAATTTAAAAGAAAAGATACCAATAAATGGAAAAAAGCACAGTGCTTATGAATAGGATAATTAATACTGTCAAAATGTCCATACTGCCTAAAGCAAAGTACAGATTCAATGCTATCTATCAAAACACCAACACCATTCTTCAACAAACTGGAACTAACAGTTCTAAGATCATATGGAACCACAAAAGATCCCGAGTAGCCAAAGAAATACTGAGAAGAAAGAATAAAACAGCAGGGATCTTGCTTCCCCACTTCAAGCTCTACTACAAAGCCACAGTAATCAAGACAATTTGGTACTGGCACAAGAACAGACTCAAAGACCAGTGGAACGGAATTGAGAGGCCAGATATTAACCCAAACATATATTCTCAATTAATATACAATAAAGGAGTCATGAATACACAATGGGGAAATGACAGCCTCTTCAATAGCTGGTGTTGGCAAAACTGGACAGCTACATGTAAGAGAATGAAACTAGATCATTGTCTAACCCCATACACAAAAGTAAATTCGAAATGGATCAAAGACTGGAATGTGAGTTATGAAACCATAAAACCCTTAGAAGAAAACATAGGCAAAAATCTCCTGGACATAAACACAAACAACATCTTCATGAACAATATCTCCCCGGGCAAGGGAAACAAAAGCAGAAATGAACAAGTGGGACTATATCAAACCATAAAGCTTCTGTACAGCAAAGGACACCTTCAGAAGAACAAAAAGACATTCTACAGTATGAGAGAATAGACTTATCAATGACATATCTGATAAGAGGTTGACATCCAAATTATATAAAGAGCTCATGACCCTCAACAAACAGAAAGCAAATAAGCCAATTAAAAGATGGGCAGAGGAGCTGAACAGACACTTCTCCAAAGAAGAAACTCAGATGGCCAACAGGCACATGAAAACATACTCCACGCAGCTAATCACCAGAGATATGCAAATTATAACCACAATGAGATATCACCTCACACCAGTAAGGATCGCCATCATTGAAAAGACAAACAACAACAAATGTTGGCGAGGTTGTGGAGAAAGGGGAACCCTCCTACACTGCTGGTGGGAATGTCAACTAGTTCAACCATTGTGGAAAGCAGTATGGAGGTTCCTCAGAATGCTCAAAATAGGAATACCATTTGACCCAGGAATTCTCCTTCTAGGAATTTACCCTAAGAATGCAGCAGCCCAGTTTGAAAAAGACAGATGCACCCCTATGTTTGTTGCGGCATGTTTACAATAGCCTAGATATGGAAGCAACCTAAATGTCCATCAGTAGATGAATGGATAAAGAAAAGGTGGTACATATACACAATGGAATATTATACAGCCATAAGAAAAAAACAGATCCTATCATTCGCAACAACATGGATGGAGATAGAGGGTATTATGCTCAGTGAAATAAGCCAGGCAGAGAAGGAAAAGTACCAGGTGATATCACTCATATGTGGAGAATAAGAACAAAGGAAAACTGAAGGAACAAAACAGCAGCAGTATCACAGAACCCAAGAATGGACTAATAATTACCAAAGGGAAAGGGACTGGGGACGATGGGTGGGAAGGGAGGGATAAGGGCGGGGAAAAAGAAAGAGGGCATTACGATTAGCATGTGTAGTGCGTTTGGGGCACGGGGAGGGCTGTGCAACACAGAGAAGACAAGTAGTGATTTTACAGCTTCTTACAACGCAGATGGACAGTGAGTGTTATGGGGGTATGTGGGGGGTACTTGGTGAAGGGGGGAACCTAGTAAACATAATGTTCTTTCTGTAATTGTAGATTAATGATACCAAAGGAAAATAAAGCAGTAAAAAAATATATATAAATAAATATAGGAAAGCATGCTGGCAAAATGTAAGAGGGAGGCTCAAATAGTTTGCAGAACGTCTACTTCTGCGTTATTATCTTCCATTGATGATAAAGTTCTTAGCAGTTGTTTATTTTCTGTGGCATACACAACACTGAGCCAGAAAATATGTAAATTATGTGACATACATACATACAAGTTTTCTTTGGTATCTATAGTCTTAGTTGTATAAAGCTGAATTTGGAAAAACTTTTTGAGTTCTTGCATTTAATGCCCTATGAATGGCTGATGCACACGGATGAGAAATAACACTGAAAAACAGGCAGGCCATGTGACTGCAAAGAAATGGGCCAGAACTGTCACATTCTCTCTAGACCTGAGCTGTCTAGTATGGTATCCACCAACTGCAGATGGCTACTAGTACTTGAGATGCGTGTAAGTCTGAAGGGAGGTGTGCCACAGGGCATAATCCACGCTAGATGTGGAGGACTTTGTGCAATAAAACAGTGCAAAGGATCTCAAGAATAATTTTATATGAATTTTATGTTGACATATTTTGGCATGCTGGGAGAAATAAAATACATCATTCAATTTAAAAGAAAAGATACCAATAAATGGAAAAAAGCACAGTGCTTATGAATAGGATAATTAATACTGTCAAAATGTCCATACTGCCTAAAGCAAAGTACAGATTCAATGCTATCTATCAAAACACCAACACCATTCTTCAACAAACTGGAACTAACAGTTCTAAGATCATATGGAACCACAAAAGATCCCGAGTAGCCAAAGAAATACTGAGAAGAAAGAATAAAACAGCAGGGATCTTGCTTCCCCACTTCAAGCTCTACTACAAAGCCACAGTAATCAAGACAATTTGGTACTGGCACAAGAACAGACTCAAAGACCAGTGGAACGGAATTGAGAGGCCAGATATTAACCCAAACATATATTCTCAATTAATATACAATAAAGGAGTCATGAATACACAATGGGGAAATGACAGCCTCTTCAATAGCTGGTGTTGGCAAAACTGGACAGCTACATGTAAGAGAATGAAACTAGATCATTGTCTAACCCCATACACAAAAGTAAATTCGAAATGGATCAAAGACTGGAATGTGAGTTATGAAACCATAAAACCCTTAGAAGAAAACATAGGCAAAAATCTCCTGGACATAAACACAAACAACATCTTCATGAACAATATCTCCCCGGGCAAGGGAAACAAAAGCAGAAATGAACAAGTGGGACTATATCAAACCATAAAGCTTCTGTACAGCAAAGGACACCTTCAGAAGAACAAAAAGACATTCTACAGTATGAGAGAATAGACTTATCAATGACATATCTGATAAGAGGTTGACATCCAAATTATATAAAGAGCTCATGACCCTCAACAAACAGAAAGCAAATAAGCCAATTAAAAGATGGGCAGAGGAGCTGAACAGACACTTCTCCAAAGAAGAAACTCAGATGGCCAACAGGCACATGAAAACATACTCCACGCAGCTAATCACCAGAGATATGCAAATTATAACCACAATGAGATATCACCTCACACCAGTAAGGATCGCCATCATTGAAAAGACAAACAACAACAAATGTTGGCGAGGTTGTGGAGAAAGGGGAACCCTCCTACACTGCTGGTGGGAATGTCAACTAGTTCAACCATTGTGGAAAGCAGTATGGAGGTTCCTCAGAATGCTCAAAATAGGAATACCATTTGACCCAGGAATTCTCCTTCTAGGAATTTACCCTAAGAATGCAGCAGCCCAGTTTGAAAAAGACAGATGCACCCCTATGTTTGTTGCGGCATGTTTACAATAGCCTAGATATGGAAGCAACCTAAATGTCCATCAGTAGATGAATGGATAAAGAAAAGGTGGTACATATACACAATGGAATATTATACAGCCATAAGAAAAAAACAGATCCTATCATTCGCAACAACATGGATGGAGATAGAGGGTATTATGCTCAGTGAAATAAGCCAGGCAGAGAAGGAAAAGTACCAGGTGATATCACTCATATGTGGAGAATAAGAACAAAGGAAAACTGAAGGAACAAAACAGCAGCAGTATCACAGAACCCAAGAATGGACTAATAATTACCAAAGGGAAAGGGACTGGGGACGATGGGTGGGAAGGGAGGGATAAGGGCGGGGAAAAAGAAAGAGGGCATTACGATTAGCATGTGTAGTGCGTTTGGGGCACGGGGAGGGCTGTGCAACACAGAGAAGACAAGTAGTGATTTTACAGCTTCTTACAACGCAGATGGACAGTGAGTGTTATGGGGGTATGTGGGGGGTACTTGGTGAAGGGGGGAACCTAGTAAACATAATGTTCTTTCTGTAATTGTAGATTAATGATACCAAAAGAAAATAAAGCAGTAAAAAAATATATAAAAATAAATATAGGAAAGCATGCTGGCAAAATGTAAGAGGGAGGCTCAAATAGTTTGCAGAACGTCTACTTCTGCGTTATTATCTTCCATTGATGATAAAGTTCTTAGCAGTTGTTTATTTTCTGTGGCATACACAACACTGAGCCAGAAAATATGTAAATTATGTGACATACATACATACAAGTTTTCTTTGGTATCTATAGTCTTAGTTGTATAAAGCTGAATTTGGAAAAACTTTTTGAGTTCTTGCATTTAATGCCCTATGAATGGCTGATGCACACGGATGAGAAATAACACTGAAAAACAGGCAGGCCATGTGACTGCAAAGAAATGGGCCAGAACTGTCACATTCTCTCTAGACCTGAGCTGTCTAGTATGGTATCCACCAACTGCAGATGGCTACTAGTACTTGAGATGCGTGTAAGTCTGAAGGGAGGTGTGCCACAGGGCATAATCCACGCTAGATGTGGAGGACTTTGTGCAATAAAACAGTGCAAAGGATCTCAAGAATAATTTTATATGAATTTTATGTTGACATATTTTGGCATGCTGGGAGAAATAAAATACATCATTCAATTTAAAAGAAAAGATACCAATAAATGGAAAAAAGCACAGTGCTTATGAATAGGATAATTAATACTGTCAAAATGTCCATACTGCCTAAAGCAAAGTACAGATTCAATGCTATCTATCAAAACACCAACACCATTCTTCAACAAACTGGAACTAACAGTTCTAAGATCATATGGAACCACAAAAGATCCCGAGTAGCCAAAGAAATACTGAGAAGAAAGAATAAAACAGCAGGGATCTTGCTTCCCCACTTCAAGCTCTACTACAAAGCCACAGTAATCAAGACAATTTGGTACTGGCACAAGAACAGACTCAAAGACCAGTGGAACGGAATTGAGAGGCCAGATATTAACCCAAACATATATTCTCAATTAATATACAATAAAGGAGTCATGAATACACAATGGGGAAATGACAGCCTCTTCAATAGCTGGTGTTGGCAAAACTGGACAGCTACATGTAAGAGAATGAAACTAGATCATTGTCTAACCCCATACACAAAAGTAAATTCGAAATGGATCAAAGACTGGAATGTGAGTTATGAAACCATAAAACCCTTAGAAGAAAACATAGGCAAAAATCTCCTGGACATAAACACAAACAACATCTTCATGAACAATATCTCCCCGGGCAAGGGAAACAAAAGCAGAAATGAACAAGTGGGACTATATCAAACCATAAAGCTTCTGTACAGCAAAGGACACCTTCAGAAGAACAAAAAGACATTCTACAGTATGAGAGAATAGACTTATCAATGACATATCTGATAAGAGGTTGACATCCAAATTATATAAAGAGCTCATGACCCTCAACAAACAGAAAGCAAATAAGCCAATTAAAAGATGGGCAGAGGAGCTGAACAGACACTTCTCCAAAGAAGAAACTCAGATGGCCAACAGGCACATGAAAACATACTCCACGCAGCTAATCACCAGAGATATGCAAATTATAACCACAATGAGATATCACCTCACACCAGTAAGGATCGCCATCATTGAAAAGACAAACAACAACAAATGTTGGCGAGGTTGTGGAGAAAGGGGAACCCTCCTACACTGCTGGTGGGAATGTCAACTAGTTCAACCATTGTGGAAAGCAGTATGGAGGTTCCTCAGAATGCTCAAAATAGGAATACCATTTGACCCAGGAATTCTCCTTCTAGGAATTTACCCTAAGAATGCAGCAGCCCATTTTGAAAAAGACAGATGCACCCCTATGTTTGTTGCGGCATGTTTACAATAGCCTAGATATGGAAGCAACCTAAATGTCCATCAGTAGATGAATGGATAAAGAAAAGGTGGTACATATACACAATGGAATATTATACAGCCATAAGAAAAAAACAGATCCTATCATTCGCAACAACATGGATGGAGATAGAGGGTATTATGCTCAGTGAAATAAGCCAGGCAGAGAAGGAAAAGTACCAGGTGATATCACTCATATGTGGAGAATAAGAACAAAGGAAAACTGAAGGAACAAAACAGCAGCAGTATCACAGAACCCAAGAATGGACTAATAATTACCAAAGGGAAAGGGACTGGGGACGATGGGTGGGAAGGGAGGGATAAGGGCGGGGAAAAAGAAAGAGGGCATTACGATTAGCATGTGTAGTGCGTTTGGGGCACGGGGAGGGCTGTGCAACACAGAGAAGACAAGTAGTGATTTTACAGCTTCTTACAACGCAGATGGACAGTGAGTGTTATGGGGGTATGTGGGGGGTACTTGGTGAAGGGGGGAACCTAGTAAACATAATGTTCTTTCTGTAATTGTAGATTAATGATACCAAAAGAAAATAAAGCAGTAAAAAAATATATATAAATAAATATAGGAAAGCATGCTGGCAAAATGTAAGAGGGAGGCTCAAATAGTTTGCAGAACGTCTACTTCTGTGTTATTATCTTCCATTGATGATAAAGTTCTTAGCAGTTGTTTATTTTCTGTGGCATACACAACACTGAGCCAGAAAATATGTAAATTATGTGACATACATACATACAAGTTTTCTTTGGTATCTATAGTCTTAGTTGTATAAAGCTGAATTTGGAAAAACTTTTTGAGTTCTTGCATTTAATGCCCTATGAATGGCTGATGCACACGGATGAGAAATAACACTGAAAAACAGGCAGGCCATGTGACTGCAAAGAAATGGGCCAGAACTGTCACATTCTCTCTAGACCTGAGCTGTCTAGTATGGTATCCACCAACTGCAGATGGCTACTAGTACTTGAGATGCGTGTAAGTCTGAAGGGAGGTGTGCCACAGGGCATAATCCACGCTAGATGTGGAGGACTTTGTGCAATAAAACAGTGCAAAGGATCTCAAGAATAATTTTATATGAATTTTATGTTGACATATTTTGGCATGCTGGGAGAAATAAAATACATCATTCAATTTAAAAGAAAAGATACCAATAAATGGAAAAAAGCACAGTGCTTATGAATAGGATAATTAATACTGTCAAAATGTCCATACTGCCTAAAGCAAAGTACAGATTCAATGCTATCTATCAAAACACCAACACCATTCTTCAACAAACTGGAACTAACAGTTCTAAGATCATATGGAACCACAAAAGATCCCGAGTAGCCAAAGAAATACTGAGAAGAAAGAATAAAACAGCAGGGATCTTGCTTCCCCACTTCAAGCTCTACTACAAAGCCACAGTAATCAAGACAATTTGGTACTGGCACAAGAACAGACTCAAAGACCAGTGGAACGGAATTGAGAGGCCAGATATTAACCCAAACATATATTCTCAATTAATATACAATAAAGGAGTCATGAATACACAATGGGGAAATGACAGCCTCTTCAATAGCTGGTGTTGGCAAAACTGGACAGCTACATGTAAGAGAATGAAACTAGATCATTGTCTAACCCCATACACAAAAGTAAATTCGAAATGGATCAAAGACTGGAATGTGAGTTATGAAACCATAAAACCCTTAGAAGAAAACATAGGCAAAAATCTCCTGGACATAAACACAAACAACATCGTCATGAACAATATCTCCCCGGGCAAGGGAAACAAAAGCAGAAATGAACAAGTGGGACTATATCAAACCATAAAGCTTCTGTACAGCAAAGGACACCTTCAGAAGAACAAAAAGACATTCTACAGTATGAGAGAATAGACTTATCAATGACATATCTGATAAGAGGTTGACATCCAAATTATATAAAGAGCTCATGACCCTCAACAAACAGAAAGCAAATAAGCCAATTAAAAGATGGGCAGAGGAGCTGAACAGACACTTCTCCAAAGAAGAAACTCAGATGGCCAACAGGCACATGAAAACATACTCCACGCAGCTAATCACCAGAGATATGCAAATTATAACCACAATGAGATATCACCTCACACCAGTAAGGATCGCCATCATTGAAAAGACAAACAACAACAAATGTTGGCGAGGTTGTGGAGAAAGGGGAACCCTCCTACACTGCTGGTGGGAATGTCAACTAGTTCAACCATTGTGGAAAGCAGTATGGAGGTTCCTCAGAATGCTCAAAATAGGAATACCATTTGACCCAGGAATTCTCCTTCTAGGAATTTACCCTAAGAATGCAGCAGCCCAGTTTGAAAAAGACAGATGCACCCCTATGTTTGTTGCGGCATGTTTACAATAGCCTAGATATGGAAGCAACCTAAATGTCCATCAGTAGATGAATGGATAAAGAAAAGGTGGTACATATACACAATGGAATATTATACAGCCATAAGAAAAAAACAGATCCTATCATTCGCAACAACATGGATGGAGATAGAGGGTATTATGCTCAGTGAAATAAGCCAGGCAGAGAAGGAAAAGTACCAGGTGATATCACTCATATGTGGAGAATAAGAACAAAGGAAAACTGAAGGAACAAAACAGCAGCAGTATCACAGAACCCAAGAATGGACTAATAATTACCAAAGGGAAAGGGACTGGGGACGATGGGTGGGAAGGGAGGGATAAGGGCGGGGAAAAAGAAAGAGGGCATTACGATTAGCATGTGTAGTGCGTTTGGGGCACGGGGAGGGCTGTGCAACACAGAGAAGACAAGTAGTGATTTTACAGCTTCTTACAACGTAGATGGACAGTGAGTGTTATGGGGGTATGTGGGGGGTACTTGGTGAAGGGGGGAACCTAGTAAACATAATGTTCTTTCTGTAATTGTAGATTAATGATACCAAAAGAAAATAAAGCAGTAAAAAAATATATATAAATAAATATAGGAAAGCATGCTGGCAAAATGTAAGAGGGAGGCTCAAATAGTTTGCAGAACGTCTACTTCTGTGTTATTATCTTCCATTGATGATAAAGTTCTTAGCAGTTGTTTATTTTCTGTGGCATACACAACACTGAGCCAGAAAATATGTAAATTATGTGACATACATACATACAAGTTTTCTTTGGTATCTATAGTCTTAGTTGTATAAAGCTGAATTTGGAAAAACTTTTTGAGTTCTTGCATTTAATGCCCTATGAATGGCTGATGCACACGGATGAGAAATAACACTGAAAAACAGGCAGGCCATGTGACTGCAAAGAAATGGGCCAGAACTGTCACATTCTCTCTAGACCTGAGCTGTCTAGTATGGTATCCACCAACTGCAGATGGCTACTAGTACTTGAGATGCGTGTAAGTCTGAAGGGAGGTGTGCCACAGGGCATAATCCACGCTAGATGTGGAGGACTTTGTGCAATAAAACAGTGCAAAGGATCTCAAGAATAATTTTATATGAATTTTATGTTGACATATTTTGGCATGCTGGGAGAAATAAAATACATCATTCAATTTAAAAGAAAAGATACCAATAAATGGAAAAAAGCACAGTGCTTATGAATAGGATAATTAATACTGTCAAAATGTCCATACTGCCTAAAGCAAAGTACAGATTCAATGCTATCTATCAAAACACCAACACCATTCTTCAACAAACTGGAACTAACAGTTCTAAGATCATATGGAACCACAAAAGATCCCGAGTAGCCAAAGAAATACTGAGAAGAAAGAATAAAACAGCAGGGATCTTGCTTCCCCACTTCAAGCTCTACTACAAAGCCACAGTAATCAAGACAATTTGGTACTGGCACAAGAACAGACTCAAAGACCAGTGGAACGGAATTGAGAGGCCAGATATTAACCCAAACATATATTCTCAATTAATATACAATAAAGGAGTCATGAATACACAATGGGGAAATGACAGCCTCTTCAATAGCTGGTGTTGGCAAAACTGGACAGCTACATGTAAGAGAATGAAACTAGATCATTGTCTAACCCCATACACAAAAGTAAATTCGAAATGGATCAAAGACTGGAATGTGAGTTATGAAACCATAAAACCCTTAGAAGAAAACATAGGCAAAAATCTCCTGGACATAAACACAAACAACATCGTCATGAACAATATCTCCCCGGGCAAGGGAAACAAAAGCAGAAATGAACAAGTGGGACTATATCAAACCATAAAGCTTCTGTACAGCAAAGGACACCTTCAGAAGAACAAAAAGACATTCTACAGTATGAGAGAATAGACTTATCAATGACATATCTGATAAGAGGTTGACATCCAAATTATATAAAGAGCTCATGACCCTCAACAAACAGAAAGCAAATAAGCCAATTAAAAGATGGGCAGAGGAGCTGAACAGACACTTCTCCAAAGAAGAAACTCAGATGGCCAACAGGCACATGAAAACATACTCCACGCAGCTAATCACCAGAGATATGCAAATTATAACCACAATGAGATATCACCTCACACCAGTAAGGATCGCCATCATTGAAAAGACAAACAACAACAAATGTTGGCGAGGTTGTGGAGAAAGGGGAACCCTCCTACACTGCTGGTGGGAATGTCAACTAGTTCAACCATTGTGGAAAGCAGTATGGAGGTTCCTCAGAATGCTCAAAATAGGAATACCATTTGACCCAGGAATTCTCCTTCTAGGAATTTACCCTAAGAATGCAGCAGCCCAGTTTGAAAAAGACAGATGCACCCCTATGTTTGTTGCGGCATGTTTACAATAGCCTAGATATGGAAGCAACCTAAATGTCCATCAGTAGATGAATGGATAAAGAAAAGGTGGTACATATACACAATGGAATATTATACAGCCATAAGAAAAAAACAGATCCTATCATTCGCAACAACATGGATGGAGATAGAGGGTATTATGCTCAGTGAAATAAGCCAGGCAGAGAAGGAAAAGTACCAGGTGATATCACTCATATGTGGAGAATAAGAACAAAGGAAAACTGAAGGAACAAAACAGCAGCAGTATCACAGAACCCAAGAATGGACTAATAATTACCAAAGGGAAAGGGACTGGGGACGATGGGTGGGAAGGGAGGGATAAGGGCGGGGAAAAAGAAAGAGGGCATTACGATTAGCATGTGTAGTGCGTTTGGGGCACGGGGAGGGCTGTGCAACACAGAGAAGACAAGTAGTGATTTTACAGCTTCTTACAACGCAGATGGACAGTGAGTGTTATGGGGGTATGTGGGGGGTACTTGGTGAAGGGGGGAACCTAGTAAACATAATGTTCTTTCTGTAATTGTAGATTAATGATACCAAAAGAAAATAAAGCAGTAAAAATATATATATAAATAAATATAGGAAAGCATGCTGGCAAAATGTAAGAGGGAGGCTCAAATAGTTTGCAGAACGTCTACTTCTGTGTTATTATCTTCCATTGATGATAAAGTTCTTAGCAGTTGTTTATTTTCTGTGGCATACACAACACTGAGCCAGAAAATATGTAAATTATGTGACATACATACATACAAGTTTTCTTTGGTATCTATAGTCTTAGTTGTATAAAGCTGAATTTGGAAAAACTTTTTGAGTTCTTGCATTTAATGCCCTATGAATGGCTGATGCACACGGATGAGAAATAACACTGAAAAACAGGCAGGCCATGTGACTGCAAAGAAATGGGCCAGAACTGTCACATTCTCTCTAGACCTGAGCTGTCTAGTATGGTATCCACCAACTGCAGATGGCTACTAGTACTTGAGATGCGTGTAAGTCTGAAGGGAGGTGTGCCACAGGGCATAATCCACGCTAGATGTGGAGGACTTTGTGCAATAAAACAGTGCAAAGGATCTCAAGAATAATTTTATATGAATTTTATGTTGACATATTTTGGCATGCTGGGAGAAATAAAATACATCATTCAATTTAAAAGAAAAGATACCAATAAATGGAAAAAAGCACAGTGCTTATGAATAGGATAATTAATACTGTCAAAATGTCCATACTGCCTAAAGCAAAGTACAGATTCAATGCTATCTATCAAAACACCAACACCATTCTTCAACAAACTGGAACTAACAGTTCTAAGATCATATGGAACCACAAAAGATCCCGAGTAGCCAAAGAAATACTGAGAAGAAAGAATAAAACAGCAGGGATCTTGCTTCCCCACTTCAAGCTCTACTACAAAGCCACAGTAATCAAGACAATTTGGTACTGGCACAAGAACAGACTCAAAGACCAGTGGAACGGAATTGAGAGGCCAGATATTAACCCAAACATATATTCTCAATTAATATACAATAAAGGAGTCATGAATACACAATGGGGAAATGACAGCCTCTTCAATAGCTGGTGTTGGCAAAACTGGACAGCTACATGTAAGAGAATGAAACTAGATCATTGTCTAACCCCATACACAAAAGTAAATTCGAAATGGATCAAAGACTGGAATGTGAGTTATGAAACCATAAAACCCTTAGAAGAAAACATAGGCAAAAATCTCCTGGACATAAACACAAACAACATCGTCATGAACAATATCTCCCCGGGCAAGGGAAACAAAAGCAGAAATGAACAAGTGGGACTATATCAAACCATAAAGCTTCTGTACAGCAAAGGACACCTTCAGAAGAACAAAAAGACATTCTACAGTATGAGAGAATAGACTTATCAATGACATATCTGATAAGAGGTTGACATCCAAATTATATAAAGAGCTCATGACCCTCAACAAACAGAAAGCAAATAAGCCAATTAAAAGATGGGCAGAGGAGCTGAACAGACACTTCTCCAAAGAAGAAACTCAGATGGCCAACAGGCACATGAAAACATACTCCACGCAGCTAATCACCAGAGATATGCAAATTATAACCACAATGAGATATCACCTCACACCAGTAAGGATCGCCATCATTGAAAAGACAAACAACAACAAATGTTGGCGAGGTTGTGGAGAAAGGGGAACCCTCCTACACTGCTGGTGGGAATGTCAACTAGTTCAACCATTGTGGAAAGCAGTATGGAGGTTCCTCAGAATGCTCAAAATAGGAATACCATTTGACCCAGGAATTCTCCTTCTAGGAATTTACCCTAAGAATGCAGCAGCCCAGTTTGAAAAAGACAGATGCACCCCTATGTTTGTTGCGGCATGTTTACAATAGCCTAGATATGGAAGCAACCTAAATGTCCATCAGTAGATGAATGGATAAAGAAAAGGTGGTACATATACACAATGGAATATTATACAGCCATAAGAAAAAAACAGATCCTATCATTCGCAACAACATGGATGGAGATAGAGGGTATTATGCTCAGTGAAATAAGCCAGGCAGAGAAGGAAAAGTACCAGGTGATATCACGCATATGTGGAGAATAAGAACAAAGGAAAACTGAAGGAACAAAACAGCAGCAGTATCACAGAACCCAAGAATGGACTAATAATTACCAAAGGGAAAGGGACTGGGGACGATGGGTGGGAAGGGAGGGATAAGGGCGGGGAAAAAGAAAGAGGGCATTACGATTAGCATGTGTAGTGCGTTTGGGGCACGGGGAGGGCTGTGCAACACAGAGAAGACAAGTAGTGATTTTACAGCTTCTTACAACGCAGATGGACAGTGAGTGTTATGGGGGTATGTGGTTGGTACTTGGTGAAGGGGGGAACCTAGTAAACATAATGTTCTTTCTGTAATTGTAGATTAATGATACCAAAAGAAAATAAAGCAGTAAAAAAATATATATAAATAAATATAGGAAAGCATGCTGGCAAAATGTAAGAGGGAGGCTCAAATAGTTTGCAGAACGTCTACTTCTGTGTTATTATCTTCCATTGATGATAAAGTTCTTAGCAGTTGTTTATTTTCTGTGGCATACACAACACTGAGCCAGAAAATATGTAAATTATGTGACATACATACATACAAGTTTTCTTTGGTATCTATAGTCTTAGTTGTATAAAGCTGAATTTGGAAAAACTTTTTGAGTTCTTGCATTTAATGCCCTATGAATGGCTGATGCACACGGATGAGAAATAACACTGAAAAACAGGCAGGCCATGTGACTGCAAAGAAATGGGCCAGAACTGTCACATTCTCTCTAGACCTGAGCTGTCTAGTATGGTATCCACCAACTGCAGATGGCTACTAGTACTTGAGATGCGTGTAAGTCTGAAGGGAGGTGTGCCACAGGGCATAATCCACGCTAGATGTGGAGGACTTTGTGCAATAAAACAGTGCAAAGGATCTCAAGAATAATTTTATATGAATTTTATGTTGACATATTTTGGCATGCTGGGAGAAATAAAATACATCATTCAATTTAAAAGAAAAGATACCAATAAATGGAAAAAAGCACAGTGCTTATGAATAGGATAATTAATACTGTCAAAATGTCCATACTGCCTAAAGCAAAGTACAGATTCAATGCTATCTATCAAAACACCAACACCATTCTTCAACAAACTGGAACTAACAGTTCTAAGATCATATGGAACCACAAAAGATCCCGAGTAGCCAAAGAAATACTGAGAAGAAAGAATAAAACAGCAGGGATCTTGCTTCCCCACTTCAAGCTCTACTACAAAGCCACAGTAATCAAGACAATTTGGTACTGGCACAAGAACAGACTCAAAGACCAGTGGAACGGAATTGAGAGGCCAGATATTAACCCAAACATATATTCTCAATTAATATACAATAAAGGAGTCATGAATACACAATGGGGAAATGACAGCCTCTTCAATAGCTGGTGTTGGCAAAACTGGACAGCTACATGTAAGAGAATGAAACTAGATCATTGTCTAACCCCATACACAAAAGTAAATTCGAAATGGATCAAAGACTGGAATGTGAGTTATGAAACCATAAAACCCTTAGAAGAAAACATAGGCAAAAATCTCCTGGACATAAACACAAACAACATCGTCATGAACAATATCTCCCCGGGCAAGGGAAACAAAAGCAGAAATGAACAAGTGGGACTATATCAAACCATAAAGCTTCTGTACAGCAAAGGACACCTTCAGAAGAACAAAAAGACATTCTACAGTATGAGAGAATAGACTTATCAATGACATATCTGATAAGAGGTTGACATCCAAATTATATAAAGAGCTCATGACCCTCAACAAACAGAAAGCAAATAAGCCAATTAAAAGATGGGCAGAGGAGCTGAACAGACACTTCTCCAAAGAAGAAACTCAGATGGCCAACAGGCACATGAAAACATACTCCACGCAGCTAATCACCAGAGATATGCAAATTATAACCACAATGAGATATCACCTCACACCAGTAAGGATCGCCATCATTGAAAAGACAAACAACAACAAATGTTGGCGAGGTTGTGGAGAAAGGGGAACCCTCCTACACTGCTGGTGGGAATGTCAACTAGTTCAACCATTGTGGAAAGCAGTATGGAGGTTCCTCAGAATGCTCAAAATAGGAATACCATTTGACCCAGGAATTCTCCTTCTAGGAATTTACCCTAAGAATGCAGCAGCCCAGTTTGAAAAAGACAGATGCACCCCTATGTTTGTTGCGGCATGTTTACAATAGCCTAGATATGGAAGCAACCTAAATGTCCATCAGTAGATGAATGGATAAAGAAAAGGTGGTACATATACACAATGGAATATTATACAGCCATAAGAAAAAAACAGATCCTATCATTCGCAACAACATGGATGGAGATAGAGGGTATTATGCTCAGTGAAATAAGCCAGGCAGAGAAGGAAAAGTACCAGGTGATATCACTCATATGTGGAGAATAAGAACAAAGGAAAACTGAAGGAACAAAACAGCAGCAGTATCACAGAACCCAAGAATGGACTAATAATTACCAAAGGGAAAGGGACTGGGGACGATGGGTGGGAAGGGAGGGATAAGGGCGGGGAAAAAGAAAGAGGGCATTACGATTAGCATGTGTAGTGCGTTTGGGGCACGGGGAGGGCTGTGCAACACAGAGAAGACAAGTAGTGATTTTACAGCTTCTTACAACGCAGATGGACAGTGAGTGTTATGGGGGTATGTGGGGGGTACTTGGTGAAGGGGGGAACCTAGTAAACATAATGTTCTTTCTGTAATTGTAGATTAATGATACCAAAAGAAAATAAAGCAGTAAAAAAATATATATAAATAAATATAGGAAAGCATGCTGGCAAAATGTAAGAGGGAGGCTCAAATAGTTTGCAGAACGTCTACTTCTGTGTTATTATCTTCCATTGATGATAAAGTTCTTAGCAGTTGTTTATTTTCTGTGGCATACACAACACTGAGCCAGAAAATATGTAAATTATGTGACATACATACATACAAGTTTTCTTTGGTATCTATAGTCTTAGTTGTATAAAGCTGAATTTGGAAAAACTTTTTGAGTTCTTGCATTTAATGCCCTATGAATGGCTGATGCACACGGATGAGAAATAACACTGAAAAACAGGCAGGCCATGTGACTGCAAAGAAATGGGCCAGAACTGTCACATTCTCTCTAGACCTGAGCTGTCTAGTATGGTATCCACCAACTGCAGATGGCTACTAGTACTTGAGATGCGTGTAAGTCTGAAGGGAGGTGTGCCACAGGGCATAATCCACGCTAGATGTGGAGGACTTTGTGCAATAAAACAGTGCAAAGGATCTCAAGAATAATTTTATATGAATTTTATGTTGACATATTTTGGCATGCTGGGAGAAATAAAATACATCATTCAATTTAAAAGAAAAGATACCAATAAATGGAAAAAAGCACAGTGCTTATGAATAGGATAATTAATACTGTCAAAATGTCCATACTGCCTAAAGCAAAGTACAGATTCAATGCTATCTATCAAAACACCAACACCATTCTTCAACAAACTGGAACTAACAGTTCTAAGATCATATGGAACCACAAAAGATCCCGAGTAGCCAAAGAAATACTGAGAAGAAAGAATAAAACAGCAGGGATCTTGCTTCCCCACTTCAAGCTCTACTACAAAGCCACAGTAATCAAGACAATTTGGTACTGGCACAAGAACAGACTCAAAGACCAGTGGAACGGAATTGAGAGGCCAGATATTAACCCAAACATATATTCTCAATTAATATACAATAAAGGAGTCATGAATACACAATGGGGAAATGACAGCCTCTTCAATAGCTGGTGTTGGCAAAACTGGACAGCTACATGTAAGAGAATGAAACTAGATCATTGTCTAACCCCATACACAAAAGTAAATTCGAAATGGATCAAAGACTGGAATGTGAGTTATGAAACCATAAAACCCTTAGAAGAAAACATAGGCAAAAATCTCCTGGACATAAACACAAACAACATCGTCATGAACAATATCTCCCCGGGCAAGGGAAACAAAAGCAGAAATGAACAAGTGGGACTATATCAAACCATAAAGCTTCTGTACAGCAAAGGACACCTTCAGAAGAACAAAAAGACATTCTACAGTATGAGAGAATAGACTTATCAATGACATATCTGATAAGAGGTTGACATCCAAATTATATAAAGAGCTCATGACCCTCAACAAACAGAAAGCAAATAAGCCAATTAAAAGATGGGCAGAGGAGCTGAACAGACACTTCTCCAAAGAAGAAACTCAGATGGCCAACAGGCACATGAAAACATACTCCACGCAGCTAATCACCAGAGATATGCAAATTATAACCACAATGAGATATCACCTCACACCAGTAAGGATCGCCATCATTGAAAAGACAAACAACAACAAATGTTGGCGAGGTTGTGGAGAAAGGGGAACCCTCCTACACTGCTGGTGGGAATGTCAACTAGTTCAACCATTGTGGAAAGCAGTATGGAGGTTCCTCAGAATGCTCAAAATAGGAATACCATTTGACCCAGGAATTCTCCTTCTAGGAATTTACCCTAAGAATGCAGCATCCCAGTTTGAAAAAGACAGATGCACCCCTATGTTTGTTGCGGCATGTTTACAATAGCCTAGATATGGAAGCAACCTAAATGTCCATCAGTAGATGAATGGATAAAGAAAAGGTGGTACATATACACAATGGAATATTATACAGCCATAAGAAAAAAACAGATCCTATCATTCGCAACAACATGGATGGAGATAGAGGGTATTATGCTCAGTGAAATAAGCCAGGCAGAGAAGGAAAAGTACCAGGTGATATCACTCATATGTGGAGAATAAGAACAAAGGAAAACTGAAGGAACAAAACAGCAGCAGTATCACAGAACCCAAGAATGGACTAATAATTACCAAAGGGAAAGGGACTGGGGACGATGGGTGGGAAGGGAGGGATAAGGGCGGGGAAAAAGAAAGAGGGCATTACGATTAGCATGTGTAGTGCGTTTGGGGCACGGGGAGGGCTGTGCAACACAGAGAAGACAAGTAGTGATTTTACAGCTTCTTACAACGCAGATGGACAGTGAGTGTTATGGGGGTATGTGGGGGGTACTTGGTGAAGGGGGGAACCTAGTAAACATAATGTTCTTTCTGTAATTGTAGATTAATGATACCAAAAGAAAATAAAGCAGTAAAAAAATATATAAAAATAAATATAGGAAAGCATGCTGGCAAAATGTAAGAGGGAGGCTCAAATAGTTTGCAGAACGTCTACTTCTGTGTTATTATCTTCCATTGATGATAAAGTTCTTAGCAGTTGTTTATTTTCTGTGGCATACACAACACTGAGCCAGAAAATATGTAAATTATGTGACATACATACATACAAGTTTTCTTTGGTATCTATAGTCTTAGTTGTATAAAGCTGAATTTGGAAAAACTTTTTGAGTTCTTGCATTTAATGCCCTATGAATGGCTGATGCACACGGATGAGAAATAACACTGAAAAACAGGCAGGCCATGTGACTGCAAAGAAATGGGCCAGAACTGTCACATTCTCTCTAGACCTGAGCTGTCTAGTATGGTATCCACCAACTGCAGATGGCTACTAGTACTTGAGATGCGTGTAAGTCTGAAGGGAGGTGTGCCACAGGGCATAATCCACGCTAGATGTGGAGGACTTTGTGCAATAAAACAGTGCAAAGGATCTCAAGAATAATTTTATATGAATTTTATGTTGACATATTTTGGCATGCTGGGAGAAATAAAATACATCATTCAATTTAAAAGAAAAGATACCAATAAATGGAAAAAAGCACAGTGCTTATGAATAGGATAATTAATACTGTCAAAATGTCCATACTGCCTAAAGCAAAGTACAGATTCAATGCTATCTATCAAAACACCAACACCATTCTTCAACAAACTGGAACTAACAGTTCTAAGATCATATGGAACCACAAAAGATCCCGAGTAGCCAAAGAAATACTGAGAAGAAAGAATAAAACAGCAGGGATCTTGCTTCCCCACTTCAAGCTCTACTACAAAGCCACAGTAATCAAGACAATTTGGTACTGGCACAAGAACAGACTCAAAGACCAGTGGAACGGAATTGAGAGGCCAGATATTAACCCAAACATATATTCTCAATTAATATACAATAAAGGAGTCATGAATACACAATGGGGAAATGACAGCCTCTTCAATAGCTGGTGTTGGCAAAACTGGACAGCTACATGTAAGAGAATGAAACTAGATCATTGTCTAACCCCATACACAAAAGTAAATTCGAAATGGATCAAAGACTGGAATGTGAGTTATGAAACCATAAAACCCTTAGAAGAAAACATAGGCAAAAATCTCCTGGACATAAACACAAACAACATCGTCATGAACAATATCTCCCCGGGCAAGGGAAACAAAAGCAGAAATGAACAAGTGGGACTATATCAAACCATAAAGCTTCTGTACAGCAAAGGACACCTTCAGAAGAACAAAAAGACATTCTACAGTATGAGAGAATAGACTTATCAATGACATATCTGATAAGAGGTTGACATCCAAATTATATAAAGAGCTCATGACCCTCAACAAACAGAAAGCAAATAAGCCAATTAAAAGATGGGCAGAGGAGCTGAACAGACACTTCTCCAAAGAAGAAACTCAGATGGCCAACAGGCACATGAAAACATACTCCACGCAGCTAATCACCAGAGATATGCAAATTATAACCACAATGAGATATCACCTCACACCAGTAAGGATCGCCATCATTGAAAAGACAAACAACAACAAATGTTGGCGAGGTTGTGGAGAAAGGGGAACCCTCCTACACTGCTGGTGGGAATGTCAACTAGTTCAACCATTGTGGAAAGCAGTATGGAGGTTCCTCAGAATGCTCAAAATAGGAATACCATTTGACCCAGGAATTCTCCTTCTAGGAATTTACCCTAAGAATGCAGCATCCCAGTTTGAAAAAGACAGATGCACCCCTATGTTTGTTGCGGCATGTTTACAATAGCCTAGATATGGAAGCAACCTAAATGTCCATCAGTAGATGAATGGATAAAGAAAAGGTGGTACATATACACAATGGAATATTATACAGCCATAAGAAAAAAACAGATCCTATCATTCGCAACAACATGGATGGAGATAGAGGGTATTATGCTCAGTGAAATAAGCCAGGCAGAGAAGGAAAAGTACCAGGTGATATCACTCATATGTGGAGAATAAGAACAAAGGAAAACTGAAGGAACAAAACAGCAGCAGTATCACAGAACCCAAGAATGGACTAATAATTACCAAAGGGAAAGGGACTGGGGACGATGGGTGGGAAGGGAGGGATAAGGGCGGGGAAAAAGAAAGAGGGCATTACGATTAGCATGTGTAGTGCGTTTGGGGCACGGGGAGGGCTGTGCAACACAGAGAAGACAAGTAGTGATTTTACAGCTTCTTACAACGCAGATGGACAGTGAGTGTTATGGGGGTATGTGGGGGGTACTTGGTGAAGGGGGGAACCTAGTAAACATAATGTTCTTTCTGTAATTGTAGATTAATGATACCAAAAGAAAATAAAGCAGTAAAAAAATATATATAAATAAATATAGGAAAGCATGCTGGCAAAATGTAAGAGGGAGGCTCAAATAGTTTGCAGAACGTCTACTTCTGTGTTATTATCTTCCATTGATGATAAAGTTCTTAGCAGTTGTTTATTTTCTGTGGCATACACAACACTGAGCCAGAAAATATGTAAATTATGTGACATACATACATACAAGTTTTCTTTGGTATCTATAGTCTTAGTTGTATAAAGCTGAATTTGGAAAAACTTTTTGAGTTCTTGCATTTAATGCCCTATGAATGGCTGATGCACACGGATGAGAAATAACACTGAAAAACAGGCAGGCCATGTGACTGCAAAGAAATGGGCCAGAACTGTCACATTCTCTCTAGACCTGAGCTGTCTAGTATGGTATCCACCAACTGCAGATGGCTACTAGTACTTGAGATGCGTGTAAGTCTGAAGGGAGGTGTGCCACAGGGCATAATCCACGCTAGATGTGGAGGACTTTGTGCAATAAAACAGTGCAAAGGATCTCAAGAATAATTTTATATGAATTTTATGTTGACATATTTTGGCATGCTGGGAGAAATAAAATACATCATTCAATTTAAAAGAAAAGATACCAATAAATGGAAAAAAGCACAGTGCTTATGAATAGGATAATTAATACTGTCAAAATGTCCATACTGCCTAAAGCAAAGTACAGATTCAATGCTATCTATCAAAACACCAACACCATTCTTCAACAAACTGGAACTAACAGTTCTAAGATCATATGGAACCACAAAAGATCCCGAGTAGCCAAAGAAATACTGAGAAGAAAGAATAAAACAGCAGGGATCTTGCTTCCCCACTTCAAGCTCTACTACAAAGCCACAGTAATCAAGACAATTTGGTACTGGCACAAGAACAGACTCAAAGACCAGTGGAACGGAATTGAGAGGCCAGATATTAACCCAAACATATATTCTCAATTAATATACAATAAAGGAGTCATGAATACACAATGGGGAAATGACAGCCTCTTCAATAGCTGGTGTTGGCAAAACTGGACAGCTACATGTAAGAGAATGAAACTAGATCATTGTCTAACCCCATACACAAAAGTAAATTCGAAATGGATCAAAGACTGGAATGTGAGTTATGAAACCATAAAACCCTTAGAAGAAAACATAGGCAAAAATCTCCTGGACATAAACACAAACAACATCGTCATGAACAATATCTCCCCGGGCAAGGGAAACAAAAGCAGAAATGAACAAGTGGGACTATATCAAACCATAAAGCTTCTGTACAGCAAAGGACACCTTCAGAAGAACAAAAAGACATTCTACAGTATGAGAGAATAGACTTATCAATGACATATCTGATAAGAGGTTGACATCCAAATTATATAAAGAGCTCATGACCCTCAACAAACAGAAAGCAAATAAGCCAATTAAAAGATGGGCAGAGGAGCTGAACAGACACTTCTCCAAAGAAGAAACTCAGATGGCCAACAGGCACATGAAAACATACTCCACGCAGCTAATCACCAGAGATATGCAAATTATAACCACAATGAGATATCACCTCACACCAGTAAGGATCGCCATCATTGAAAAGACAAACAACAACAAATGTTGGCGAGGTTGTGGAGAAAGGGGAACCCTCCTACACTGCTGGTGGGAATGTCAACTAGTTCAACCATTGTGGAAAGCAGTATGGAGGTTCCTCAGAATGCTCAAAATAGGAATACCATTTGACCCAGGAATTCTCCTTCTAGGAATTTACCCTAAGAATGCAGCAGCCCATTTTGAAAAAGACAGATGCACCCCTATGTTTGTTGCGGCATGTTTACAATAGCCTAGATATGGAAGCAACCTAAATGTCCATCAGTAGATGAATGGATAAAGAAAAGGTGGTACATATACACAATGGAATATTATACAGCCATAAGAAAAAAACAGATCCTATCATTCGCAACAACATGGATGGAGATAGAGGGTATTATGCTCAGTGAAATAAGCCAGGCAGAGAAGGAAAAGTACCAGGTGATATCACTCATATGTGGAGAATAAGAACAAAGGAAAACTGAAGGAACAAAACAGCAGCAGTATCACAGAACCCAAGAATGGACTAATAATTACCAAAGGGAAAGGGACTGGGGACGATGGGTGGGAAGGGAGGGATAAGGGCGGGGAAAAAGAAAGAGGGCATTACGATTAGCATGTGTAGTGCGTTTGGGGCACGGGGAGGGCTGTGCAACACAGAGAAGACAAGTAGTGATTTTACAGCTTCTTACAACGCAGATGGACAGTGAGTGTTATGGGGGTATGTGGGGGGTACTTGGTGAAGGGGGGAACCTAGTAAACATAATGTTCTTTCTGTAATTGTAGATTAATGATACCAAAAGAAAATAAAGCAGTAAAAAAATATATAAAAATAAATATAGGAAAGCATGCTGGCAAAATGTAAGAGGGAGGCTCAAATAGTTTGCAGAATGTCTACTTCTGTGTTATTATCTTCCATTGATGATAAAGTTCTTAGCAGTTGTTTATTTTCTGTGGCATACACAACACTGAGCCAGAAAATATGTAAATTATGTGACATACATACATACAAGTTTTCTTTGGTATCTATAGTCTTAGTTGTATAAAGCTGAATTTGGAAAAACTTTTTGAGTTCTTGCATTTAATGCCCTATGAATGGCTGATGCACACGGATGAGAAATAACACTGAAAAACAGGCAGGCCATGTGACTGCAAAGAAATGGGCCAGAACTGTCACATTCTCTCTAGACCTGAGCTGCCTAGTATGGTATCCACCAACTGCAGATGGCTACTAGTACTTGAGATGCGTGTAAGTCTGAAGGGAGGTGTGCCACAGGGCATAATCCACGCTAGATGTGGAGGACTTTGTGCAATAAAACAGTGCAAAGGATCTCAAGAATAATTTTATATGAATTTTATGTTGACATATTTTGGCATGCTGGGAGAAATAAAATACATCATTCAATTTAAAAGAAAAGATACCAATAAATGGAAAAAAGCACAGTGCTTATGAATAGGATAATTAATACTGTCAAAATGTCCATACTGCCTAAAGCAAAGTACAGATTCAATGCTATCTATCAAAACACCAACACCATTCTTCAACAAACTGGAACTAACAGTTCTAAGATCATATGGAACCACAAAAGATCCCGAGTAGCCAAAGAAATACTGAGAAGAAAGAATAAAACAGCAGGGATCTTGCTTCCCCACTTCAAGCTCTACTACAAAGCCACAGTAATCAAGACAATTTGGTACTGGCACAAGAACAGACTCAAAGACCAGTGGAACGGAATTGAGAGGCCAGATATTAACCCAAACATATATTCTCAATTAATATACAATAAAGGAGTCATGAATACACAATGGGGAAATGACAGCCTCTTCAATAGCTGGTGTTGGCAAAACTGGACAGCTACATGTAAGAGAATGAAACTAGATCATTGTCTAACCCCATACACAAAAGTAAATTCGAAATGGATCAAAGACTGGAATGTGAGTTATGAAACCATAAAACCCTTAGAAGAAAACATAGGCAAAAATCTCCTGGACATAAACACAAACAACATCTTCATGAACAATATCTCCCCGGGCAAGGGAAACAAAAGCAGAAATGAACAAGTGGGACTATATCAAACCATAAAGCTTCTGTACAGCAAAGGACACCTTCAGAAGAACAAAAAGACATTCTACAGTATGAGAGAATAGACTTATCAATGACATATCTGATAAGAGGTTGACATCCAAATTATATAAAGAGCTCATGACCCTCAACAAACAGAAAGCAAATAAGCCAATTAAAAGATGGGCAGAGGAGCTGAACAGACACTTCTCCAAAGAAGAAACTCAGATGGCCAACAGGCACATGAAAACATACTCCACGCAGCTAATCACCAGAGATATGCAAATTATAACCACAATGAGATATCACCTCACACCAGTAAGGATCGCCATCATTGAAAAGACAAACAACAACAAATGTTGGCGAGGTTGTGGAGAAAGGGGAACCCTCCTACACTGCTGGTGGGAATGTCAACTAGTTCAACCATTGTGGAAAGCAGTATGGAGGTTCCTCAGAATGCTCAAAATAGGAATACCATTTGACCCAGGAATTCTCCTTCTAGGAATTTACCCTAAGAATGCAGCAGCCCATTTTGAAAAAGACAGATGCACCCCTATGTTTGTTGCGGCATGTTTACAATAGCCTAGATATGGAAGCAACCTAAATGTCCATCAGTAGATGAATGGATAAAGAAAAGGTGGTACATATACACAATGGAATATTATACAGCCATAAGAAAAAAACAGATCCTATCATTCGCAACAACATGGATGGAGATAGAGGGTATTATGCTCAGTGAAATAAGCCAGGCAGAGAAGGAAAAGTACCAGGTGATATCACTCATATGTGGAGAATAAGAACAAAGGAAAACTGAAGGAACAAAACAGCAGCAGTATCACAGAACCCAAGAATGGACTAATAATTACCAAAGGGAAAGGGACTGGGGACGATGGGTGGGAAGGGAGGGATAAGGGCGGGGAAAAAGAAAGAGGGCATTACGATTAGCATGTGTAGTGCGTTTGGGGCACGGGGAGGGCTGTGCAACACAGAGAAGACAAGTAGTGATTTTACAGCTTCTTACAACGCAGATGGACAGTGAGTGTTATGGGGGTATGTGGGGGGTACTTGGTGAAGGGGGGAACCTAGTAAACATAATGTTCTTTCTGTAATTGTAGATTAATGATACCAAAAGAAAATAAAGCAGTAAAAAAATATATAAAAATAAATATAGGAAAGCATGCTGGCAAAATGTAAGAGGGAGGCTCAAATAGTTTGCAGAACGTCTACTTCTGTGTTATTATCTTCCATTGATGATAAAGTTCTTAGCAGTTGTTTATTTTCTGTGGCATACACAACACTGAGCCAGAAAATATGTAAATTATGTGACATACATACATACAAGTTTTCTTTGGTATCTATAGTCTTAGTTGTATAAAGCTGAATTTGGAAAAACTTTTTGAGTTCTTGCATTTAATGCCCTATGAATGGCTGATGCACACGGATGAGAAATAACACTGAAAAACAGGCAGGCCATGTGACTGCAAAGAAATGGGCCAGAACTGTCACATTCTCTCTAGACCTGAGCTGTCTAGTATGGTATCCACCAACTGCAGATGGCTACTAGTACTTGAGATGCGTGTAAGTCTGAAGGGAGGTGTGCCACAGGGCATAATCCACGCTAGATGTGGAGGACTTTGTGCAATAAAACAGTGCAAAGGATCTCAAGAATAATTTTATATGAATTTTATGTTGACATATTTTGGCATGCTGGGAGAAATAAAATACATCATTCAATTTAAAAGAAAAGATACCAATAAATGGAAAAAAGCACAGTGCTTATGAATAGGATAATTAATACTGTCAAAATGTCCATACTGCCTAAAGCAAAGTACAGATTCAATGCTATCTATCAAAACACCAACACCATTCTTCAACAAACTGGAACTAACAGTTCTAAGATCATATGGAACCACAAAAGATCCCGAGTAGCCAAAGAAATACTGAGAAGAAAGAATAAAACAGCAGGGATCTTGCTTCCCCACTTCAAGCTCTACTACAAAGCCACAGTAATCAAGACAATTTGGTACTGGCACAAGAACAGACTCAAAGACCAGTGGAACGGAATTGAGAGGCCAGATATTAACCCAAACATATATTCTCAATTAATATACAATAAAGGAGTCATGAATACACAATGGGGAAATGACAGCCTCTTCAATAGCTGGTGTTGGCAAAACTGGACAGCTACATGTAAGAGAATGAAACTAGATCATTGTCTAACCCCATACACAAAAGTAAATTCGAAATGGATCAAAGACTGGAATGTGAGTTATGAAACCATAAAACCCTTAGAAGAAAACATAGGCAAAAATCTCCTGGACATAAACACAAACAACATCTTCATGAACAATATCTCCCCGGGCAAGGGAAACAAAAGCAGAAATGAACAAGTGGGACTATATCAAACCATAGAGCTTCTGTACAGCAAAGGACACCTTCAGAAGAACAAAAAGACATTCTACAGTATGAGAGAATAGACTTATCAATGACATATCTGATAAGAGGTTGACATCCAAATTATATAAAGAGCTCATGACCCTCAACAAACAGAAAGCAAATAAGCCAATTAAAAGATGGGCAGAGGAGCTGAACAGACACTTCTCCAAAGAAGAAACTCAGATGGCCAACAGGCACATGAAAACATACTCCACGCAGCTAATCACCAGAGATATGCAAATTATAACCACAATGAGATATCACCTCACACCAGTAAGGATCGCCATCATTGAAAAGACAAACAACAACAAATGTTGGCGAGGTTGTGGAGAAAGGGGAACCCTCCTACACTGCTGGTGGGAATGTCAACTAGTTCAACCATTGTGGAAAGCAGTATGGAGGTTCCTCAGAATGCTCAAAATAGGAATACCATTTGACCCAGGAATTCTCCTTCTAGGAATTTACCCTAAGAATGCAGCAGCCCATTTTGAAAAAGACAGATGCACCCCTATGTTTGTTGCGGCATGTTTACAATAGCCTAGATATGGAAGCAACCTAAATGTCCATCAGTAGATGAATGGATAAAGAAAAGGTGGTACATATACACAATGGAATATTATACAGCCATAAGAAAAAAACAGATCCTATCATTCGCAACAACATGGATGGAGATAGAGGGTATTATGCTCAGTGAAATAAGCCAGGCAGAGAAGGAAAAGTACCAGGTGATATCACTCATATGTGGAGAATAAGAACAAAGGAAAACTGAAGGAACAAAACAGCAGCAGTATCACAGAACCCAAGAATGGACTAATAATTACCAAAGGGAAAGGGACTGGGGACGATGGGTGGGAAGGGAGGGATAAGGGCGGGGAAAAAGAAAGAGGGCATTACGATTAGCATGTGTAGTGCGTTTGGGGCACGGGGAGGGCTGTGCAACACAGAGAAGACAAGTAGTGATTTTACAGCTTCTTACAACGCAGATGGACAGTGAGTGTTATGGGGGTATGTGGGGGGTACTTGGTGAAGGGGGGAACCTAGTAAACATAATGTTCTTTCTGTAATTGTAGATTAATGATACCAAAAGAAAATAAAGCAGTAAAAAAATATATAAAAATAAATATAGGAAAGCATGCTGGCAAAATGTAAGAGGGAGGCTCAAATAGTTTGCAGAACGTCTACTTCTGTGTTATTATCTTCCATTGATGATAAAGTTCTTAGCAGTTGTTTATTTTCTGTGGCATACACAACACTGAGCCAGAAAATATGTAAATTATGTGACATACATACATACAAGTTTTCTTTGGTATCTATAGTCTTAGTTGTATAAAGCTGAATTTGGAAAAACTTTTTGAGTTCTTGCATTTAATGCCCTATGAATGGCTGATGCACACGGATGAGAAATAACACTGAAAAACAGGCAGGCCATGTGACTGCAAAGAAATGGGCCAGAACTGTCACATTCTCTCTAGACCTGAGCTGTCTAGTATGGTATCCACCAACTGCAGATGGCTACTAGTACTTGAGATGCGTGTAAGTCTGAAGGGAGGTGTGCCACAGGGCATAATCCACGCTAGATGTGGAGGACTTTGTGCAATAAAACAGTGCAAAGGATCTCAAGAATAATTTTATATGAATTTTATGTTGACATATTTTGGCATGCTGGGAGAAATAAAATACATCATTCAATTTAAAAGAAAAGATACCAATAAATGGAAAAAAGCACAGTGCTTATGAATAGGATAATTAATACTGTCAAAATGTCCATACTGCCTAAAGCAAAGTACAGATTCAATGCTATCTATCAAAACACCAACACCATTCTTCAACAAACTGGAACTAACAGTTCTAAGATCATATGGAACCACAAAAGATCCCGAGTAGCCAAAGAAATACTGAGAAGAAAGAATAAAACAGCAGGGATCTTGCTTCCCCACTTCAAGCTCTACTACAAAGCCACAGTAATCAAGACAATTTGGTACTGGCACAAGAACAGACTCAAAGACCAGTGGAACGGAATTGAGAGGCCAGATATTAACCCAAACATATATTCTCAATTAATATACAATAAAGGAGTCATGAATACACAATGGGGAAATGACAGCCTCTTCAATAGCTGGTGTTGGCAAAACTGGACAGCTACATGTAAGAGAATGAAACTAGATCATTGTCTAACCCCATACACAAAAGTAAATTCGAAATGGATCAAAGACTGGAATGTGAGTTATGAAACCATAAAACCCTTAGAAGAAAACATAGGCAAAAATCTCCTGGACATAAACACAAACAACATCTTCATGAACAATATCTCCCCGGGCAAGGGAAACAAAAGCAGAAATGAACAAGTGGGACTATATCAAACCATAGAGCTTCTGTACAGCAAAGGACACCTTCAGAAGAACAAAAAGACATTCTACAGTATGAGAGAATAGACTTATCAATGACATATCTGATAAGAGGTTGACATCCAAATTATATAAAGAGCTCATGACCCTCAACAAACAGAAAGCAAATAAGCCAATTAAAAGATGGGCAGAGGAGCTGAACAGACACTTCTCCAAAGAAGAAACTCAGATGGCCAACAGGCACATGAAAACATACTCCACGCAGCTAATCACCAGAGATATGCAAATTATAACCACAATGAGATATCACCTCACACCAGTAAGGATCGCCATCATTGAAAAGACAAACAACAACAAATGTTGGCGAGGTTGTGGAGAAAGGGGAACCCTCCTACACTGCTGGTGGGAATGTCAACTAGTTCAACCATTGTGGAAAGCAGTATGGAGGTTCCTCAGAATGCTCAAAATAGGAATACCATTTGACCCAGGAATTCTCCTTCTAGGAATTTACCCTAAGAATGCAGCAGCCCATTTTGAAAAAGACAGATGCACCCCTATGTTTGTTGCGGCATGTTTACAATAGCCTAGATATGGAAGCAACCTAAATGTCCATCAGTAGATGAATGGATAAAGAAAAGGTGGTACATATACACAATGGAATATTATACAGCCATAAGAAAAAAACAGATCCTATCATTCGCAACAACATGGATGGAGATAGAGGGTATTATGCTCAGTGAAATAAGCCAGGCAGAGAAGGAAAAGTACCAGGTGATATCACTCATATGTGGAGAATAAGAACAAAGGAAAACTGAAGGAACAAAACAGCAGCAGTATCACAGAACCCAAGAATGGACTAATAATTACCAAAGGGAAAGGGACTGGGGACGATGGGTGGGAAGGGAGGGATAAGGGCGGGGAAAAAGAAAGAGGGCATTACGATTAGCATGTGTAGTGCGTTTGGGGCACGGGGAGGGCTGTGCAACACAGAGAAGACAAGTAGTGATTTTACAGCTTCTTACAACGCAGATGGACAGTGAGTGTTATGGGGGTATGTGGGGGGTACTTGGTGAAGGGGGGAACCTAGTAAACATAATGTTCTTTCTGTAATTGTAGATTAATGATACCAAAAGAAAATAAAGCAGTAAAAAAATATATAAAAATAAATATAGGAAAGCATGCTGGCAAAATGTAAGAGGGAGGCTCAAATAGTTTGCAGAACGTCTACTTCTGTGTTATTATCTTCCATTGATGATAAAGTTCTTAGCAGTTGTTTATTTTCTGTGGCATACACAACACTGAGCCAGAAAATATGTAAATTATGTGACATACATACATACAAGTTTTCTTTGGTATCTATAGTCTTAGTTGTATAAAGCTGAATTTGGAAAAACTTTTTGAGTTCTTGCATTTAATGCCCTATGAATGGCTGATGCACACGGATGAGAAATAACACTGAAAAACAGGCAGGCCATGTGACTGCAAAGAAATGGGCCAGAACTGTCACATTCTCTCTAGACCTGAGCTGTCTAGTATGGTATCCACCAACTGCAGATGGCTACTAGTACTTGAGATGCGTGTAAGTCTGAAGGGAGGTGTGCCACAGGGCATAATCCACGCTAGATGTGGAGGACTTTGTGCAATAAAACAGTGCAAAGGATCTCAAGAATAATTTTATATGAATTTTATGTTGACATATTTTGGCATGCTGGGAGAAATAAAATACATCATTCAATTTAAAAGAAAAGATACCAATAAATGGAAAAAAGCACAGTGCTTATGAATAGGATAATTAATACTGTCAAAATGTCCATACTGCCTAAAGCAAAGTACAGATTCAATGCTATCTATCAAAACACCAACACCATTCTTCAACAAACTGGAACTAACAGTTCTAAGATCATATGGAACCACAAAAGATCCCGAGTAGCCAAAGAAATACTGAGAAGAAAGAATAAAACAGCAGGGATCTTGCTTCCCCACTTCAAGCTCTACTACAAAGCCACAGTAATCAAGACAATTTGGTACTGGCACAAGAACAGACTCAAAGACCAGTGGAACGGAATTGAGAGGCCAGATATTAACCCAAACATATATTCTCAATTAATATACAATAAAGGAGTCATGAATACACAATGGGGAAATGACAGCCTCTTCAATAGCTGGTGTTGGCAAAACTGGACAGCTACATGTAAGAGAATGAAACTAGATCATTGTCTAACCCCATACACAAAAGTAAATTCGAAATGGATCAAAGACTGGAATGTGAGTTATGAAACCATAAAACCCTTAGAAGAAAACATAGGCAAAAATCTCCTGGACATAAACACAAACAACATCTTCATGAACAATATCTCCCCGGGCAAGGGAAACAAAAGCAGAAATGAACAAGTGGGACTATATCAAACCATAGAGCTTCTGTACAGCAAAGGACACCTTCAGAAGAACAAAAAGACATTCTACAGTATGAGAGAATAGACTTATCAATGACATATCTGATAAGAGGTTGACATCCAAATTATATAAAGAGCTCATGACCCTCAACAAACAGAAAGCAAATAAGCCAATTAAAAGATGGGCAGAGGAGCTGAACAGACACTTCTCCAAAGAAGAAACTCAGATGGCCAACAGGCACATGAAAACATACTCCACGCAGCTAATCACCAGAGATATGCAAATTATAACCACAATGAGATATCACCTCACACCAGTAAGGATCGCCATCATTGAAAAGACAAACAACAACAAATGTTGGCGAGGTTGTGGAGAAAGGGGAACCCTCCTACACTGCTGGTGGGAATGTCAACTAGTTCAACCATTGTGGAAAGCAGTATGGAGGTTCCTCAGAATGCTCAAAATAGGAATACCATTTGACCCAGGAATTCTCCTTCTAGGAATTTACCCTAAGAATGCAGCAGCCCATTTTGAAAAAGACAGATGCACCCCTATGTTTGTTGCGGCATGTTTACAATAGCCTAGATATGGAAGCAACCTAAATGTCCATCAGTAGATGAATGGATAAAGAAAAGGTGGTACATATACACAATGGAATATTATACAGCCATAAGAAAAAAACAGATCCTATCATTCGCAACAACATGGATGGAGATAGAGGGTATTATGCTCAGTGAAATAAGCCAGGCAGAGAAGGAAAAGTACCAGGTGATATCACTCATATGTGGAGAATAAGAACAAAGGAAAACTGAAGGAACAAAACAGCAGCAGTATCACAGAACCCAAGAATGGACTAATAATTACCAAAGGGAAAGGGACTGGGGACGATGGGTGGGAAGGGAGGGATAAGGGCGGGGAAAAAGAAAGAGGGCATTACGATTAGCATGTGTAGTGCGTTTGGGGCACGGGGAGGGCTGTGCAACACAGAGAAGACAAGTAGTGATTTTACAGCTTCTTACAACGCAGATGGACAGTGAGTGTTATGGGGGTATGTGGGGGGTACTTGGTGAAGGGGGGAACCTAGTAAACATAATGTTCTTTCTGTAATTGTAGATTAATGATACCAAAAGAAAATAAAGCAGTAAAAAAATATATAAAAATAAATATAGGAAAGCATGCTGGCAAAATGTAAGAGGGAGGCTCAAATAGTTTGCAGAACGTCTACTTCTGTGTTATTATCTTCCATTGATGATAAAGTTCTTAGCAGTTGTTTATTTTCTGTGGCATACACAACACTGAGCCAGAAAATATGTAAATTATGTGACATACATACATACAAGTTTTCTTTGGTATCTATAGTCTTAGTTGTATAAAGCTGAATTTGGAAAAACTTTTTGAGTTCTTGCATTTAATGCCCTATGAATGGCTGATGCACACGGATGAGAAATAACACTGAAAAACAGGCAGGCCATGTGACTGCAAAGAAATGGGCCAGAACTGTCACATTCTCTCTAGACCTGAGCTGTCTAGTATGGTATCCACCAACTGCAGATGGCTACTAGTACTTGAGATGCGTGTAAGTCTGAAGGGAGGTGTGCCACAGGGCATAATCCACGCTAGATGTGGAGGACTTTGTGCAATAAAACAGTGCAAAGGATCTCAAGAATAATTTTATATGAATTTTATGTTGACATATTTTGGCATGCTGGGAGAAATAAAATACATCATTCAATTTAAAAGAAAAGATACCAATAAATGGAAAAAAGCACAGTGCTTATGAATAGGATAATTAATACTGTCAAAATGTCCATACTGCCTAAAGCAAAGTACAGATTCAATGCTATCTATCAAAACACCAACACCATTCTTCAACAAACTGGAACTAACAGTTCTAAGATCATATGGAACCACAAAAGATCCCGAGTAGCCAAAGAAATACTGAGAAGAAAGAATAAAACAGCAGGGATCTTGCTTCCCCACTTCAAGCTCTACTACAAAGCCACAGTAATCAAGACAATTTGGTACTGGCACAAGAACAGACTCAAAGACCAGTGGAACGGAATTGAGAGGCCAGATATTAACCCAAACATATATTCTCAATTAATATACAATAAAGGAGTCATGAATACACAATGGGGAAATGACAGCCTCTTCAATAGCTGGTGTTGGCAAAACTGGACAGCTACATGTAAGAGAATGAAACTAGATCATTGTCTAACCCCATACACAAAAGTAAATTCGAAATGGATCAAAGACTGGAATGTGAGTTATGAAACCATAAAACCCTTAGAAGAAAACATAGGCAAAAATCTCCTGGACATAAACACAAACAACATCTTCATGAACAATATCTCCCCGGGCAAGGGAAACAAAAGCAGAAATGAACAAGTGGGACTATATCAAACCATAGAGCTTCTGTACAGCAAAGGACACCTTCAGAAGAACAAAAAGACATTCTACAGTATGAGAGAATAGACTTATCAATGACATATCTGATAAGAGGTTGACATCCAAATTATATAAAGAGCTCATGACCCTCAACAAACAGAAAGCAAATAAGCCAATTAAAAGATGGGCAGAGGAGCTGAACAGACACTTCTCCAAAGAAGAAACTCAGATGGCCAACAGGCACATGAAAACATACTCCACGCAGCTAATCACCAGAGATATGCAAATTATAACCACAATGAGATATCACCTCACACCAGTAAGGATCGCCATCATTGAAAAGACAAACAACAACAAATGTTGGCGAGGTTGTGGAGAAAGGGGAACCCTCCTACACTGCTGGTGGGAATGTCAACTAGTTCAACCATTGTGGAAAGCAGTATGGAGGTTCCTCAGAATGCTCAAAATAGGAATACCATTTGACCCAGGAATTCTCCTTCTAGGAATTTACCCTAAGAATGCAGCAGCCCATTTTGAAAAAGACAGATGCACCCCTATGTTTGTTGCGGCATGTTTACAATAGCCTAGATATGGAAGCAACCTAAATGTCCATCAGTAGATGAATGGATAAAGAAAAGGTGGTACATATACACAATGGAATATTATACAGCCATAAGAAAAAAACAGATCCTATCATTCGCAACAACATGGATGGAGATAGAGGGTATTATGCTCAGTGAAATAAGCCAGGCAGAGAAGGAAAAGTACCAGGTGATATCACTCATATGTGGAGAATAAGAACAAAGGAAAACTGAAGGAACAAAACAGCAGCAGTATCACAGAACCCAAGAATGGACTAATAATTACCAAAGGGAAAGGGACTGGGGACGATGGGTGGGAAGGGAGGGATAAGGGCGGGGAAAAAGAAAGAGGGCATTACGATTAGCATGTGTAGTGCGTTTGGGGCACGGGGAGGGCTGTGCAACACAGAGAAGACAAGTAGTGATTTTACAGCTTCTTACAACGCAGATGGACAGTGAGTGTTATGGGGGTATGTGGGGGGTACTTGGTGAAGGGGGGAACCTAGTAAACATAATGTTCTTTCTGTAATTGTAGATTAATGATACCAAAAGAAAATAAAGCAGTAAAAAAATATATAAAAATAAATATAGGAAAGCATGCTGGCAAAATGTAAGAGGGAGGCTCAAATAGTTTGCAGAACGTCTACTTCTGTGTTATTATCTTCCATTGATGATAAAGTTCTTAGCAGTTGTTTATTTTCTGTGGCATACACAACACTGAGCCAGAAAATATGTAAATTATGTGACATACATACATACAAGTTTTCTTTGGTATCTATAGTCTTAGTTGTATAAAGCTGAATTTGGAAAAACTTTTTGAGTTCTTGCATTTAATGCCCTATGAATGGCTGATGCACACGGATGAGAAATAACACTGAAAAACAGGCAGGCCATGTGACTGCAAAGAAATGGGCCAGAACTGTCACATTCTCTCTAGACCTGAGCTGTCTAGTATGGTATCCACCAACTGCAGATGGCTACTAGTACTTGAGATGCGTGTAAGTCTGAAGGGAGGTGTGCCACAGGGCATAATCCACGCTAGATGTGGAGGACTTTGTGCAATAAAACAGTGCAAAGGATCTCAAGAATAATTTTATATGAATTTTATGTTGACATATTTTGGCATGCTGGGAGAAATAAAATACATCATTCAATTTAAAAGAAAAGATACCAATAAATGGAAAAAAGCACAGTGCTTATGAATAGGATAATTAATACTGTCAAAATGTCCATACTGCCTAAAGCAAAGTACAGATTCAATGCTATCTATCAAAACACCAACACCATTCTTCAACAAACTGGAACTAACAGTTCTAAGATCATATGGAACCACAAAAGATCCCGAGTAGCCAAAGAAATACTGAGAAGAAAGAATAAAACAGCAGGGATCTTGCTTCCCCACTTCAAGCTCTACTACAAAGCCACAGTAATCAAGACAATTTGGTACTGGCACAAGAACAGACTCAAAGACCAGTGGAACGGAATTGAGAGGCCAGATATTAACCCAAACATATATTCTCAATTAATATACAATAAAGGAGTCATGAATACACAATGGGGAAATGACAGCCTCTTCAATAGCTGGTGTTGGCAAAACTGGACAGCTACATGTAAGAGAATGAAACTAGATCATTGTCTAACCCCATACACAAAAGTAAATTCGAAATGGATCAAAGACTGGAATGTGAGTTATGAAACCATAAAACCCTTAGAAGAAAACATAGGCAAAAATCTCCTGGACATAAACACAAACAACATCTTCATGAACAATATCTCCCCGGGCAAGGGAAACAAAAGCAGAAATGAACAAGTGGGACTATATCAAACCATAGAGCTTCTGTACAGCAAAGGACACCTTCAGAAGAACAAAAAGACATTCTACAGTATGAGAGAATAGACTTATCAATGACATATCTGATAAGAGGTTGACATCCAAATTATATAAAGAGCTCATGACCCTCAACAAACAGAAAGCAAATAAGCCAATTAAAAGATGGGCAGAGGAGCTGAACAGACACTTCTCCAAAGAAGAAACTCAGATGGCCAACAGGCACATGAAAACATACTCCACGCAGCTAATCACCAGAGATATGCAAATTATAACCACAATGAGATATCACCTCACACCAGTAAGGATCGCCATCATTGAAAAGACAAACAACAACAAATGTTGGCGAGGTTGTGGAGAAAGGGGAACCCTCCTACACTGCTGGTGGGAATGTCAACTAGTTCAACCATTGTGGAAAGCAGTATGGAGGTTCCTCAGAATGCTCAAAATAGGAATACCATTTGACCCAGGAATTCTCCTTCTAGGAATTTACCCTAAGAATGCAGCAGCCCATTTTGAAAAAGACAGATGCACCCCTATGTTTGTTGCGGCATGTTTACAATAGCCTAGATATGGAAGCAACCTAAATGTCCATCAGTAGATGAATGGATAAAGAAAAGGTGGTACATATACACAATGGAATATTATACAGCCATAAGAAAAAAACAGATCCTATCATTCGCAACAACATGGATGGAGATAGAGGGTATTATGCTCAGTGAAATAAGCCAGGCAGAGAAGGAAAAGTACCAGGTGATATCACTCATATGTGGAGAATAAGAACAAAGGAAAACTGAAGGAACAAAACAGCAGCAGTATCACAGAACCCAAGAATGGACTAATAATTACCAAAGGGAAAGGGACTGGGGACGATGGGTGGGAAGGGAGGGATAAGGGCGGGGAAAAAGAAAGAGGGCATTACGATTAGCATGTGTAGTGCGTTTGGGGCACGGGGAGGGCTGTGCAACACAGAGAAGACAAGTAGTGATTTTACAGCTTCTTACAACGCAGATGGACAGTGAGTGTTATGGGGGTATGTGGGGGGTACTTGGTGAAGGGGGGAACCTAGTAAACATAATGTTCTTTCTGTAATTGTAGATTAATGATACCAAAAGAAAATAAAGCAGTAAAAAAATATATAAAAATAAATATAGGAAAGCATGCTGGCAAAATGTAAGAGGGAGGCTCAAATAGTTTGCAGAACGTCTACTTCTGTGTTATTATCTTCCATTGATGATAAAGTTCTTAGCAGTTGTTTATTTTCTGTGGCATACACAACACTGAGCCAGAAAATATGTAAATTATGTGACATACATACATACAAGTTTTCTTTGGTATCTATAGTCTTAGTTGTATAAAGCTGAATTTGGAAAAACTTTTTGAGTTCTTGCATTTAATGCCCTATGAATGGCTGATGCACACGGATGAGAAATAACACTGAAAAACAGGCAGGCCATGTGACTGCAAAGAAATGGGCCAGAACTGTCACATTCTCTCTAGACCTGAGCTGTCTAGTATGGTATCCACCAACTGCAGATGGCTACTAGTACTTGAGATGCGTGTAAGTCTGAAGGGAGGTGTGCCACAGGGCATAATCCACGCTAGATGTGGAGGACTTTGTGCAATAAAACAGTGCAAAGGATCTCAAGAATAATTTTATATGAATTTTATGTTGACATATTTTGGCATGCTGGGAGAAATAAAATACATCATTCAATTTAAAAGAAAAGATACCAATAAATGGAAAAAAGCACAGTGCTTATGAATAGGATAATTAATACTGTCAAAATGTCCATACTGCCTAAAGCAAAGTACAGATTCAATGCTATCTATCAAAACACCAACACCATTCTTCAACAAACTGGAACTAACAGTTCTAAGATCATATGGAACCACAAAAGATCCCGAGTAGCCAAAGAAATACTGAGAAGAAAGAATAAAACAGCAGGGATCTTGCTTCCCCACTTCAAGCTCTACTACAAAGCCACAGTAATCAAGACAATTTGGTACTGGCACAAGAACAGACTCAAAGACCAGTGGAACGGAATTGAGAGGCCAGATATTAACCCAAACATATATTCTCAATTAATATACAATAAAGGAGTCATGAATACACAATGGGGAAATGACAGCCTCTTCAATAGCTGGTGTTGGCAAAACTGGACAGCTACATGTAAGAGAATGAAACTAGATCATTGTCTAACCCCATACACAAAAGTAAATTCGAAATGGATCAAAGACTGGAATGTGAGTTATGAAACCATAAAACCCTTAGAAGAAAACATAGGCAAAAATCTCCTGGACATAAACACAAACAACATCTTCATGAACAATATCTCCCCGGGCAAGGGAAACAAAAGCAGAAATGAACAAGTGGGACTATATCAAACCATAAAGCTTCTGTACAGCAAAGGACACCTTCAGAAGAACAAAAAGACATTCTACAGTATGAGAGAATAGACTTATCAATGACATATCTGATAAGAGGTTGACATCCAAATTATATAAAGAGCTCATGACCCTCAACAAACAGAAAGCAAATAAGCCAATTAAAAGATGGGCAGAGGAGCTGAACAGACACTTCTCCAAAGAAGAAACTCAGATGGCCAACAGGCACATGAAAACATACTCCACGCAGCTAATCACCAGAGATATGCAAATTATAACCACAATGAGATATCACCTCACACCAGTAAGGATCGCCATCATTGAAAAGACAAACAACAACAAATGTTGGCGAGGTTGTGGAGAAAGGGGAACCCTCCTAAACTGCTGGTGGGAATGTAAACTAGTTCAACCATTGTGGAAAACAGTATGGAGTTTCCTCAGAAAGCTCAAAATAGGAATACCATTTGACCCAGGAATTCTCCTTCTAGGAATTTACCCTAAGAATGCAGCAGCCCAGTTTGAAAAAGACAGATGCACCCCTATGTTTATTGCGGCATGTTTACAATAGCCTAGATATGGAAGCAACCTAAATGTCCATCAGTAGATGAATGGATAAAGAAAAGGTGGTACATATACACAATGGAATATTATACAGCCATAAGAAAAAAACAGATCCTACCATTCGCAACAACATGGATGGAGATAGAGGGTATTATGCTCAGTGAAATAAGCCAGGCAGAGAAGGAAAAGTACCAAGTGATATCACTCATATGTGGAGAATAAGAACAAAGGAAAACTGAAGGAACAATACAGCAGCAGTATCACAGAACCCAAGAATGGACTAATAATTACCAAAGGGAAAGGGACTGGGGACAATGGCTGGGAAGGGTGGGATAAGGGAGGGGAAAAAGAAAGAGGGCATTACGATTAGCATGCATAGTGCGTTTGGGGCACGGGGAGGGCTGAGCAACACAGAGAAGACAAGTAGTGATTTTACAGCTTCTTACTACGCAGATGGACAGTGACTGTGATGGGGTATGTGGGGGGTACTTGGTGAAGGGGGGAACCTAGTAAACATAATGTTCTTTCTTTAATTGTAGATTAATGATACCAAAAGAAAATAAAGCAGTAAAAAAATATATATAAATAAATATAGGAAAGCATGCTGGCAAAATGTAGGAGGGAAGCTCAAATAGTTTGCAGAACGTCTACTTCTGTGTTATTGTCTTCCATTCATGATAAAGTGCTTAGCAATTGTTTATTTTCAGTGGCATACACAACACTGAGCCAGAAAATATGTAAGTTATGTGACATACATACATACAAGTTTTCTTTGGTATCTATAGTCTTAGTTGTATAAAGCTGAATTTGGAAAAACTTTTTGAGTTCTTGCATTTAATGCTCTATGAATGGCTGATGCACACGGATGAGAAATAACACTGAAAAACAGGCAGGCCATGTGACTGCAAAGAAATGGGCCAGAACTGTCACATTCTCTCTAGACCTGAGCTGTCTAGTATGGTATCCACCAACTGCAGATGGCTACTAGTACTTGAGATGCGTGTAAGTCTGAAGGGAGGTGTGCCACAGGGCATAATCCACGCTAGATGTGGAGGACTTTGTGCAATAAAACAGTGCAAAGGATCTCAAGAATAATTTTATATGAATTTTATGTTGACATATTTTGGCATGCTGGGAGAAATAAAATACATCATTCAATTTAAAAGAAAAGATACCAATAAATGGAAAAAAGCACAGTGCTTATGAATAGGATAATTAATACTGTCAAAATGTCCATACTGCCTAAAGCAAAGTACAGATTCAATGCTATCTATCAAAACACCAACACCATTCTTCAACAAACTGGAACTAACAGTTCTAAGATCATATGGAACCACAAAAGATCCCGAGTAGCCAAAGAAATACTGAGAAGAAAGAATAAAACAGCAGGGATCTTGCTTCCCCACTTCAAGCTCTACTACAAAGCCACAGTAATCAAGACAATTTGGTACTGGCACAAGAACAGACTCAAAGACCAGTGGAACGGAATTGAGAGGCCAGATATTAACCCAAACATATATTCTCAATTAATATACAATAAAGGAGTCATGAATACACAATGGGGAAATGACAGCCTCTTCAATAGCTGTTGTTGGCAAAACTGGACAGCTACATGTAAGAGAATGAAACTAGATCATTGTCTAACCCCATACACAAAAGTAAATTCGAAATGGATCAAAGACTGGAATGTGAGTTATGAAACCATAAAACCCTTAGAAGAAAACATAGGCAAAAATCTCCTGGACATAAACACAAACAACATCTTCATGAACAATATCTCCCCGGGCAAGGGAAACAAAAGCAGAAATGAACAAGTGGGACTATATCAAACCATAAAGCTTCTGTACAGCAAAGGACACCTTCAGAAGAACAAAAAGACATTCTACAGTATGAGAGAAAAGACTTATCAATGACATATCTGATAAGAGGTTGACATCCAAATTATATAAAGAGCTCATGACCCTCAACAAACAGAAAGCAAATAAGCCAATTAAAAGATGGGCAGAGGAGCTGAACAGACACTTCTCCAAAGAAGAAACTCAGATGGCCAACAGGCACATGAAAACATACTCCACGCAGCTAATCACCAGAGATATGCAAATTATAACCACAATGAGATATCACCTCACACCAGTAAGGATCGCCATCATTGAAAAGACAAACAACAACAAATGTTGGCGAGGTTGTGGAGAAAGGGGAACCCTCCTAAACTGCTGGTGGGAATGTAAACTAGTTCAACCATTGTGGAAAACAGTATGGAGTTTCCTCAGAAAGCTCAAAATAGGAATACCATTTGACCCAGGAATTCTCCTTCTAGGAATTTACCCTAAGAATGCAGCAGCCCAGTTTGAAAAAGACAGATGCACCCCTATGTTTATTGCGGCATGTTTACAATAGCCTAGATATGGAAGCAACCTAAATGTCCATCAGTAGATGAATGGATAAAGAAAAGGTGGTACATATACACAATGGAATATTATACAGCCATAAGAAAAAAACAGATTCTACCATTCGCAACAACATGGATGGAGATAGAGGGTATTATGCTCAGTGAAATAAGCCAGGCAGAGAAGGAAAAGTACCAAGTGATATTACTCATATGTGGAGAATAAGAACAAAGGAAAACTGAAGGAACAATACAGCAGCAGTATCACAGAACCCACGAATGGACTAATAATTACCAAAGGGAAAGGGACTGGGGACAATGGCTGGGAAGGGTGGGATAAGGGAGGGGAAAAAGAAAGAGGGCATTACGATTAGCATGCATAGTGCGTTTGGGGCACGGGGAGGGCTGAGCAACACAGAGAAGACAAGTAGTGATTTTACAGCTTCTTACTACGCAGATGGACAGTGACTGTGATGGGGTATGTGGGGGGTACTTGGTGAAGGGGGGAACCTAGTAAACATAATGTTCTTTCTTTAATTGTAGATTAACGATACCAAAAGAAAATAAAGCAGTAAAAATAAATAAATAAATAAATATAGGAAAGCATGCTGGCAAAATGTAGGAGGGAAGCTCAAATACTTTGCAGAACGTCTACTTCTGTGTTATTGACTTCCATTCATGATAAAGTGCTTAGCAATTGTTTATTTTCAGTGGCATACACAACACTGAGCCAGAAAATATGTAAGTTATGTGACATACATACATACAAGTTTTCTTTGGTATCTATAGTCTTAGTTGTATAAAGCTGAATTTGGAAAAACTTTTTGAGTTCTTGCATTTAATGCCCTATGAATGGCTGATGCACACGGATGAGAAATAACACTGAAAAACAGGCAGGCCATGTGACTGCAAAGAAATGGGCCAGAACTGTCACATTCTCTCTAGACCTGAGCTGTCTAGTATGGTATCCACCAACTGCAGATGGCTACTAGTACTTGAGATGTGTGTAAGTCTGAAGGGAGGTGTGCCACAGGGCATAATCCACGCTAGATGTGGAGGACTTTGTGCAATAAAACAGTGCAAAGGATCTCAAGAATAATTTTATATGAATTTTATGTTGACATATTTTGGCATGCTGGGAGAAATAAAATACATCATTCAATTTAAAAGAAAAGATACCAATAAATGGAAAAAAGCACAGTGCTTATGAATAGGATAATTAATACTGTCAAAATGTCCATACTGCCTAAAGCAAAGTACAGATTCAATGCTATCTATCAAAACACCAACACCATTCTTCAACAAACTGGAACTAACAGTTCTAAGATCATATGGAACCACAAAAGATCCCGAGTAGCCAAAGAAATACTGAGAAGAAAGAATAAAACAGCAGGGATCTTGCTTCCCCACTTCAAGCTCTACTACAAAGCCACAGTAATCAAGACAATTTGGTACTGGCACAAGAACAGACTCAAAGACCAGTGGAACGGAATTGAGAGGCCAGATATTAACCCAAACATATATTCTCAATTAATATACAATAAAGGAGTCATGAATACACAATGGGGAAATGACAGCCTCTTCAATAGCTGGTGTTGGCAAAACTGGACAGCTACATGTAAGAGAATGAAACTAGATCATTGTCTAACCCCATACACAAAAGTAAATTCGAAATGGATCAAAGACTGGAATGTGAGTTATGAAACCATAAAACCCTTAGAAGAAAACATAGGCAAAAATCTCCTGGACATAAACACAAACAACATCTTCATGAACAATATCTCCCCGGGCAAGGGAAACAAAAGCAGAAATGAACAAGTGGGACTATATCAAACCATAAAGCTTCTGTACAGCAAAGGACACCTTCAGAAGAACAAAAAGACATTCTACAGTATGAGAGAATAGACTTATCAATGACATATCTGATAAGAGGTTGACATCCAAATTATATAAAGAGCTCATGACCCTCAACAAACAGAAAGCAAATAAGCCAATTAAAAGATGGGCAGAGGAGCTGAACAGACACTTCTCCAAAGAAGAAACTCAGATGGCCAACAGGCACATGAAAACATACTCCACGCAGCTAATCACCAGAGATATGCAAATTATAACCACAATGAGATATCACCTCACACCAGTAAGGATCGCCATCATTGAAAAGACAAACAACAACAAATGTTGGCGAGGTTGTGGAGAAAGGGGAACCCTCCTAAACTGCTGGTGGGAATGTAAACTAGTTCAACCATTGTGGAAAACAGTATGGAGTTTCCTCAGAAAGCTCAAAATAGGAATACCATTTGACCCAGGAATTCTCCTTCTAGGAATTTACCCTAAGAATGCAGCAGCCCAGTTTGAAAAAGACAGATGCACCCCTATGTTTGTTGCGGCATGTTTACAATAGCCTAGATATGGAAGCAACCTAAATGTCCATCAGTAGATGAATGGATAAAGAAAAGGTGGTACATATACACAATGGAATATTATACAGCCATAAGAAAAAAACAGATTCTACCATTCGCAACAACATGGATGGAGATAGAGGGTATTATGCTCAGTGAAATAAGCCAGGCAGAGAAGGAAAAGTACCAAGTGATATTACTCATATGTGGAGAATAAGAACAAAGGAAAACTGAAGGAACAATACAGCAGCAGTATCACAGAACCCACGAATGGACTAATAATTACCAAAGGGAAAGGGACTGGGGACAATGGCTGGGAAGGGTGGGATAAGGGAGGGGAAAAAGAAAGAGGGCATTACGATTAGCATGCATAGTGCGTTTGGGGCACGGGGAGGGCTGAGCAACACAGAGAAGACAAGTAGTGATTTTACAGCTTCTTACTACGCAGATGGACAGTGACTGTGATGGGGTATGTGGGGGGTACTTGGTGAAGGGGGGAACCTAGTAAACATAATGTTCTTTCTTTAATTGTAGATTAACGATACCAAAAGAAAATAAAGCAGTAAAAATAAATAAATAAATAAATATAGGAAAGCATGCTGGCAAAATGTAGGAGGGAAGCTCAAATACTTTGCAGAACGTCTACTTCTGTGTTATTGTCTTCCATTCATGATAAAGTGCTTAGCAATTGTTTATTTTCAGTGGCATACACAACACTGAGCCAGAAAATATGTAAGTTATGTGACATACATACATACAAGTTTTCTTTGGTATCTATAGTCTTAGTTGTATAAAGCTGAATTTGGAAAAACTTTTTGAGTTCTTGCGTTTAATGCCCTATGAATGGCTGATGCACACGGATGAGAAATAACACTGAAAAACAGGCAGGCCATGTGACTGCAAAGAAATGGGCCAGAACTGTCACATTCTCTCTAGACCTGAGCTGTCTAGTATGGTATCCACCAACTGCAGATGGCTACTAGTACTTGAGATGCGTGTAAGTCTGAAGGGAGGTGTGCCACAGGGCATAATCCACGCTAGATGTGGAGGACTTTGTGCAATAAAACAGTGCAAAGGATCTCAAGAATAATTTTATATGAATTTTATGTTGACATATTTTGGCATGCTGGGAGAAATAAAATACATCATTCAATTTAAAAGAAAAGATACCAATAAATGGAAAAAAGCACAGTGCTTATGAATAGGAAGAATTAATATTGTCAAAATGTCCATACTGCCTAAAGCAAAGTACAGATTCAATGCTATCTATCAAAACACCAACACCATTCTTCAACAAACTGGAACTAACAGTTCTAAGATCATATGGAACCACAAAAGATCCCGAGTAGCCAAAGAAATACTGAGAAGAAAGAATAAAACAGCAGGGATCTTGCTTCCCCACTTCAAGCTCTACTACAAAGCCACAGTAATCAAGACAATTTGGTACTGGCACAAGAACAGACTCAAAGACCGGTGGAACGGAATTGAGAGGCCAGATATTAACCCAAACATATATTCTCAATTAATATACAATAAAGGAGTCATGAATACACAATGGGGAAATGACAGCCTCTTCAATAGCTGGTGTTGGCAAAACTGGACAGCTACATGTAAGAGAATGAAACTAGATCATTGTCTAACCCCATACACAAAAGTAAATTCGAAATGGATCAAAGACTGGAATGTGAGTTATGAAACCATAAAACCCTTAGAAGAAAACATAGGGAAAATCTCTTGGACATAAACACAAGCAACATCTTCATGAACAATACTTCCCTGGGCAAGGGAAACAAAAGCAGAAATAAACAAGTGGGACTATAACAAACCTTTAAGCTTCTGTACAGCAAAGGACACCTTCAGAAGAACAAAAAGACATTCTACAGTATGAGAGAATAGTCTTATCAATGACATATCTGATAAGGGGTTGACATCCAAATTATATAAAGAGCTCATGACCCTCAACAAACAGAAAGCAAATAAGCCAATTAAAAGATGGGCAGAGGAGCTGAACAGACACTTCTCCAAAGAAGAAACTCAGATGGCCAACAGGCACATGAAAACATACTCCACGCAGCTAATCACCAGAGATATGCAAATTATAACCACAATGAGATATCACCTCACACCAGTAAGGATCGCCATCATTGAAAAGACAAACAACAACAAATGTTGGCGAGGTTGTGGAGAAAGGGGAACCCTCCTACACTGCTGGTGGGAATGTCAACTAGTTCAACCATTGTGGAAAGCAGTATGGAGGTTCCTCAGAATGCTCAAAATAGGAATACCATTTGACCCAGGAATTCTCCTTCTAGGAATTTACCCTAAGAATGCAGCAGCCCATTTTGAAAAAGACAGATGCACCCCTATGTTTGTTGCGGCATGTTTACAATAGCCTAGATATGGAAGCAACCTAAATGTCCATCAGTAGATGAATGGATAAAGAAAAGGTGGTACATATACACAATGGAATATTATACAGCCATAAGAAAAAAACAGATCCTATCATTCGCAACAACATGGATGGAGATAGAGGGTATTATGCTCAGTGAAATAAGCCAGGCAGAGAAGGAAAAGTACCAGGTGATATCACTCATATGTGGAGAATAAGAACAAAGGAAAACTGAAGGAACAAAACAGCAGCAGTATCACAGAACCCAAGAATGGACTAATAATTACCAAAGGGAAAGGGACTGGGGACGATGGGTGGGAAGGGAGGGATAAGGGCGGGGAAAAAGAAAGAGGGCATTACGATTAGCATGTGTAGTGCGTTTGGGGCACGGGGAGGGCTGTGCAACACAGAGAAGACAAGTAGTGATTTTACAGCTTCTTACAACGCAGATGGACAGTGAGTGTTATGGGGGTATGTGGGGGGTACTTGGTGAAGGGGGGAACCTAGTAAACATAATGTTCTTTCTGTAATTGTAGATTAATGATACCAAAAGAAAATAAAGCAGTAAAAAAATATATAAAAATAAATATAGGAAAGCATGCTGGCAAAATGTAAGAGGGAGGCTCAAATAGTTTGCAGAACGTCTACTTCTGTGTTATTATCTTCCATTGATGATAAAGTTCTTAGCAGTTGTTTATTTTCTGTGGCATACACAACACTGAGCCAGAAAATATGTAAATTATGTGACATACATACATACAAGTTTTCTTTGGTATCTATAGTCTTAGTTGTATAAAGCTGAATTTGGAAAAACTTTTTGAGTTCTTGCATTTAATGCCCTATGAATGGCTGATGCACACGGATGAGAAATAACACTGAAAAACAGGCAGGCCATGTGACTGCAAAGAAATGGGCCAGAACTGTCACATTCTCTCTAGACCTGAGCTGTCTAGTATGGTATCCACCAACTGCAGATGGCTACTAGTACTTGAGATGCGTGTAAGTCTGAAGGGAGGTGTGCCACAGGGCATAATCCACGCTAGATGTGGAGGACTTTGTGCAATAAAACAGTGCAAAGGATCTCAAGAATAATTTTATATGAATTTTATGTTGACATATTTTGGCATGCTGGGAGAAATAAAATACATCATTCAATTTAAAAGAAAAGATACCAATAAATGGAAAAAAGCACAGTGCTTATGAATAGGATAATTAATACTGTCAAAATGTCCATACTGCCTAAAGCAAAGTACAGATTCAATGCTATCTATCAAAACACCAACACCATTCTTCAACAAACTGGAACTAACAGTTCTAAGATCATATGGAACCACAAAAGATCCCGAGTAGCCAAAGAAATACTGAGAAGAAAGAATAAAACAGCAGGGATCTTGCTTCCCCACTTCAAGCTCTACTACAAAGCCACAGTAATCAAGACAATTTGGTACTGGCACAAGAACAGACTCAAAGACCAGTGGAACGGAATTGAGAGGCCAGATATTAACCCAAACATATATTCTCAATTAATATACAATAAAGGAGTCATGAATACACAATGGGGAAATGACAGCCTCTTCAATAGCTGGTGTTGGCAAAACTGGACAGCTACATGTAAGAGAATGAAACTAGATCATTGTCTAACCCCATACACAAAAGTAAATTCGAAATGGATCAAAGACTGGAATGTGAGTTATGAAACCATAAAACCCTTAGAAGAAAACATAGGCAAAAATCTCCTGGACATAAACACAAACAACATCTTCATGAACAATATCTCCCCGGGCAAGGGAAACAAAAGCAGAAATGAACAAGTGGGACTATATCAAACCATAAAGCTTCTGTACAGCAAAGGACACCTTCAGAAGAACAAAAAGACATTCTACAGTATGAGAGAATAGACTTATCAATGACATATCTGATAAGAGGTTGACATCCAAATTATATAAAGAGCTCATGACCCTCAACAAACAGAAAGCAAATAAGCCAATTAAAAGATGGGCAGAGGAGCTGAACAGACACTTCTCCAAAGAAGAAACTCAGATGGCCAACAGGCACATGAAAACATACTCCACGCAGCTAATCACCAGAGATATGCAAATTATAACCACAATGAGATATCACCTCACACCAGTAAGGATCGCCATCATTGAAAAGACAAACAACAACAAATGTTGGCGAGGTTGTGGAGAAAGGGGAACCCTCCTAAACTGCTGGTGGGAATGTAAACTAGTTCAACCATTGTGGAAAACAGTATGGAGTTTCCTCAGAAAGCTCAAAATAGGAATACCATTTGACCCAGGAATTCTCCTTCTAGGAATTTACCCTAAGAATGCAGCAGCCCAGTTTGAAAAAGACAGATGCACCCCTATGTTTATTGCGGCATGTTTACAATAGCCTAGATATGGAAGCAACCTAAATGTCCATCAGTAGATGAATGGATAAAGAAAAGGTGGTACATATACACAATGGAATATTATACAGCCATAAGAAAAAAACAGATCCTACCATTCGCAACAACATGGATGGAGATAGAGGGTATTATGCTCAGTGAAATAAGCCAGGCAGAGAAGGAAAAGTACCAAGTGATATTACTCATATGTGGAGAATAAGAACAAAGGAAAACTGAAGGAACAATACAGCAGCAGTATCACAGAACCCACGAATGGACTAATAATTACCAAAGGGAAAGGGACTGGGGACAATGGCTGGGAAGGGTGGGATAAGGGAGGGGAAAAAGAAAGAGGGCATTACGATTAGCATGCATAGTGCGTTTGGGGCACGGGGAGGGCTGAGCAACACAGAGAAGACAAGTAGTGATTTTACAGCTTCTTACTACGCAGATGGACAGTGACTGTGATGGGGTATGTGGGGGGTACTTGGTGAAGGGGGGAACCTAGTAAACATAATGTTCTTTCTTTAATTGTAGATTAACGATACCAAAAGAAAATAAAGCAGTAAAAATAAATAAATAAAAAATATAGGAAAGCATGCTGGCAAAATGTAGGAGGGAAGCTCAAATACTTTGCAGAACGTCTACTTCTGTGTTATTGTCTTCCATTCATGATAAAGTGCTTAGCAATTGTTTATTTTCAGTGGCATACACAACACTGAGCCAGAAAATATGTAAGTTATGTGACATACATACATACAAGTTTTCTTTGGTATCTATAGTCTTAGTTGTATAAAGCTGAATTTGGAAAAACTTTTTGAGTTCTTGCATTTAATGCCCTATGAATGGCTGATGCACACGGATGAGAAATAACACTGAAAAACAGGCAGGCCATGTGACTGCAAAGAAATGGGCCAGAACTGTCACATTCTCTCTAGACCTGAGCTGTCTAGTATGGTACCCACCAACTGCAGATGGCTACTAGTACTTGAGATGCGTGTAAGTCTGAAGGGAGGTGTGCCACAGGGCATAATCCACGCTAGATGTGGAGGACTTTGTGCAATAAAACAGTGCAAAGGATCTCAAGAATAATTTTATATGAATTTTATGTTGACATATTTTGGCATGCTGGGAGAAATAAAATACATCATTCAATTTAAAAGAAAAGATACCAATAAATGGAAAAAAGCACAGTGCTTATGAATAGGAAGAATTAATATTGTCAAAATGTCCATACTGCCTAAAGCAAAGTACAGATTCAATGCTATCTATGAAAACACCAGCACCATTCTTCAACAAGCTGGAACTAACAGTTCTAAGATTCATATGGAACCACTCAAGACCCCGAATAGCCAAAGAAATACTGAGAAGAAAGAATAAAACAGCAGGGATCTTGCTTCCCCACTTCAAGCTCTACTACAAAGCCACAGTAATCAAGACAATTTGGTACTGGCACAAGAACAGACTCAAAGACCGGTAGAACGGAATTGAGAGGCCAGATATTAACCCAAACATATATTCTCAATTAATATACAATAAAGGAGTCATGAATACACAATGGGGAAATGACAGCCTCTTCAATAGCTGGTGTTGGCAAAACTGGACAGCTACATGTAAGAGAATGAAACTAGATCATTGTCTAACCCCATACACAAAAGTAAATTCGAAATGGATCAAAGACTGGAATGTGAGTTATGAAACCATAAAACCCTTAGAAGAAAACATAGGGAAAATCTCTTGGACATAAACACAAGCAACATCTTCATGAACAATACTTCCCTGGGCAAGGGAAACAAAAGCAGAAATAAACAAGTGGGACTATAACAAACCTTTAAGCTTCTGTACAGCAAAGGACACCTTCAGAAGAACAAAAAGACATTCTACAGTATGAGAGAATAGTCTTATCAATGACATATCTGATAAGGGGTTGACATCCAAATTATATAAAGAGCTCATGACCCTCAACAAACAGAAAGCAAATAAGCCAATTAAAAGATGGGCAGAGGAGCTGAACAGACACTTCTCCAAAGAAGAAACTCAGATGGCCAACAGGCACATGAAAACATACTCCACGCAGCTAATCACCAGAGATATGCAAATTATAACCACAATGAGATATCACCTCACACCAGTAAGGATCGCCACCATTGAAAAGACAAACAACAAATGTTGGCGAGGTTGTGGAGAAAGAGGAACCCTCCTACACTGCTGGTGGGAATGTCAACTAGTTCAGCCATTGTGGAAAGCAGTATGGAGGTTCCTCAGAATGCTCAAAATAGGAATACCATTTGACCCAGGAATTCTCCTTCTAGGAATTTACCCTAAGAATGTAGCAGCCCAGATTGAAAAACACAGATGCACCCCAATGTTTATTGCAGCATGTTTACAATAGCCTAGATATGGAAGCAACCTAAATGTCCATCAGTAGATGAATGGATAAAGAAAAGGTGGTACATATACACAATGGAATATTATACAGCCATTAGAAAAAAAAAAAATCCTACCATTCGCAACAACATGGATGGAGATAGAGGGTATTATGCTCAGTGAAATAAGCCAGGCAGAGAAGGAAAAGTACCAGGTGATATCACTCATATGTGGAGAATAAGAACAAAGGAAAACTGAAGGAACAAAACAGCAGCAGTATCACACAATACAAGAATGGACTAATAATTACCAAAGGGAAGGGGACTGAGGACGATGGGTGGGAAGGGAGGGATAAGGGCGGGGAAAAAGAAAGAGGGCATTACGATTAGCATGTGTAGTGCGTTTGGGGCACGGGGAGGGCTGTGCAACACAGAGAAGACAAGTAGTGATTTTACAGCTTCTTACAACGCAGATGGACAGTGAGTGTTATGGGGGTATGTGGAGGGTACTTGGTGAAGGGGGGAACCTAGTAAACATAATGTTCTTTCTGTAATTGTAGATTAATGATACCAAAGGAAATAAAGCAGTAAAAAAATATATATAAATAAATATAGGAAAGCATGCTGGCAAAATGTAAGAGGGAGGCTCAAATAGTTTGCAGAACGTCTACTTCTGTGTTATTATCTTCCATTGATGATAAAGTTCTTAGCAGTTGTTTATTTTCTGTGGCATACACAACACTGAGCCAGAAAATATGTAAATTATGTGACATACATACATACAAGTTTTCTTTGGTATCTATAGTCTTAGTTGTATAAAGCTGAATTTGGAAAAACTTTTTGAGTTCTTGCATTTAATGCCCTATGAATGGCTGATGCACACGGATGAGAAATAACACTGAAAAACAGGCAGGCCATGTGACTGCAAAGAAATGGGCCAGAACTGTCACATTCTCTCTAGACCTGAGCTGTCTAGTATGGTATCCACCAACTGCAGATGGCTACTAGTACTTGAGATGCGTGTAAGTCTGAAGGGAGGTGTGCCACAGGGCATAATCCACGCTAGATGTGGAGGACTTTGTGCAATAAAACAGTGCAAAGGATCTCAAGAATAATTTTATATGAATTTTATGTTGACATATTTTGGCATGCTGGGAGAAATAAAATACATCATTCAATTTAAAAGAAAAGATACCAATAAATGGAAAAAAGCACAGTGCTTATGAATAGGATAATTAATACTGTCAAAATGTCCATACTGCCTAAAGCAAAGTACAGATTCAATGCTATCTATCAAAACACCAACACCATTCTTCAACAAACTGGAACTAACAGTTCTAAGATCATATGGAACCACAAAAGATCCCGAGTAGCCAAAGAAATACTGAGAAGAAAGAATAAAACAGCAGGGATCTTGCTTCCCCACTTCAAGCTCTACTACAAAGCCACAGTAATCAAGACAATTTGGTACTGGCACAAGAACAGACTCAAAGACCAGTGGAACGGAATTGAGAGGCCAGATATTAACCCAAACATATATTCTCAATTAATATACAATAAAGGAGTCATGAATACACAATGGGGAAATGACAGCCTCTTCAATAGCTGGTGTTGGCAAAACTGGACAGCTACATGTAAGAGAATGAAACTAGATCATTGTCTAACCCCATACACAAAAGTAAATTCGAAATGGATCAAAGACTGGAATGTGAGTTATGAAACCATAAAACCCTTAGAAGAAAACATAGGCAAAAATCTCCTGGACATAAACACAAACAACATCTTCATGAACAATATCTCCCCGGGCAAGGGAAACAAAAGCAGAAATGAACAAGTGGGACTATATCAAACCATAAAGCTTCTGTACAGCAAAGGACACCTTCAGAAGAACAAAAAGACATTCTACAGTATGAGAGAATAGACTTATCAATGACATATCTGATAAGAGGTTGACATCCAAATTATATAAAGAGCTCATGACCCTCAACAAACAGAAAGCAAATAAGCCAATTAAAAGATGGGCAGAGGAGCTGAACAGACACTTCTCCAAAGAAGAAACTCAGATGGCCAACAGGCACATGAAAACATACTCCACGCAGCTAATCACCAGAGATATGCAAATTATAACCACAATGAGATATCACCTCACACCAGTAAGGATCGCCATCATTGAAAAGACAAACAACAACAAATGTTGGCGAGGTTGTGGAGAAAGGGGAACCCTCCTACACTGCTGGTGGGAATGTCAACTAGTTCAACCATTGTGGAAAGCAGTATGGAGGTTCCTCAGAATGCTCAAAATAGGAATACCATTTGACCCAGGAATTCTCCTTCTAGGAATTTACCCTAAGAATGCAGCAGCCCAGTTTGAAAAAGACAGATGCACCCCTATGTTTGTTGCGGCATGTTTACAATAGCCTAGATATGGAAGCAACCTAAATGGCCATCAGTAGATGAATGGATAAAGAAAAGTTGGTACATATACACAATGGAATATTATACAGCCATAAGAAAAAAACAGATCCTATCATTCGCAACAACATGGATGGAGATAGAGGGTATTATGCTCAGTGAAATAAGCCAGGCAGAGAAGGAAAAGTACCAGGTGATATCACTCATATGTGGAGAATAAGAACAAAGGAAAACTGAAGGAACAAAACAGCAGCAGTATCACAGAACCCAAGAATGGACTAATAATTACCAAAGGGAAAGGGACTGGGGACGATGGGTGGGAAGGGAGGGATAAGGGCGGGGAAAAAGAAAGAGGGCATTACGATTAGCATGTGTAGTGCGTTTGGGGCACGGGGAGGGCTGTGCAACACAGAGAAGACAAGTAGTGATTTTACAGCTTCTTACAACGCAGATGGACAGTGAGTGTTATGGGGGTATGTGGGGGGTACTTGGTGAAGGGGGGAACCTAGTAAACATAATGTTCTTTCTGTAATTGTAGATTAATGATACCAAAAGAAAATAAAGCAGTAAAAAAATATATAAAAATAAATATAGGAAAGCATGCTGGCAAAATGTAAGAGGGAGGCTCAAATAGTTTGCAGAACGTCTACTTCTGTGTTATTATCTTCCATTGATGATAAAGTTCTTAGCAGTTGTTTATTTTCTGTGGCATACACAACACTGAGCCAGAAAATATGTAAATTATGTGACATACATACATACAAGTTTTCTTTGGTATCTATAGTCTTAGTTGTATAAAGCTGAATTTGGAAAAACTTTTTGAGTTCTTGCATTTAATGCCCTATGAATGGCTGATGCACACGGATGAGAAATAACACTGAAAAACAGGCAGGCCATGTGACTGCAAAGAAATGGGCCAGAACTGTCACATTCTCTCTAGACCTGAGCTGTCTAGTATGGTATCCACCAACTGCAGATGGCTACTAGTACTTGAGATGCGTGTAAGTCTGAAGGGAGGTGTGCCACAGGGCATAATCCACGCTAGATGTGGAGGACTTTGTGCAATAAAACAGTGCAAAGGATCTCAAGAATAATTTTATATGAATTTTATGTTGACATATTTTGGCATGCTGGGAGAAATAAAATACATCATTCAATTTAAAAGAAAAGATACCAATAAATGGAAAAAAGCACAGTGCTTATGAATAGGATAATTAATACTGTCAAAATGTCCATACTGCCTAAAGCAAAGTACAGATTCAATGCTATCTATCAAAACACCAACACCATTCCTCAACAAACTGGAACTAACAGTTCTAAGATCATATGGAACCACAAAAGATCCCGAGTAGCCAAAGAAATACTGAGAAGAAAGAATAAAACAGCAGGGATCTTGCTTCCCCACTTCAAGCTCTACTACAAAGCCACAGTAATCAAGACAATTTGGTACTGGCACAAGAACAGACTCAAAGACCAGTGGAACGGAATTGAGAGGCCAGATATTAACCCAAACATATATTCTCAATTAATATACAATAAAGGAGTCATGAATACACAATGGGGAAATGACAGCCTCTTCAATAGCTGGTGTTGGCAAAACTGGACAGCTACATGTAAGAGAATGAAACTAGATCATTGTCTAACCCCATACACAAAAGTAAATTCGAAATGGATCAAAGACTGGAATGTGAGTTATGAAACCATAAAACCCTTAGAAGAAAACATAGGCAAAAATCTCCTGGACATAAACACAAACAACATCTTCATGAACAATATCTCCCCGGGCAAGGGAAACAAAAGCAGAAATGAACAAGTGGGACTATATCAAACCATAAAGCTTCTGTACAGCAAAGGACACCTTCAGAAGAACAAAAAGACATTCTACAGTATGAGAGAATAGACTTATCAATGACATATCTGATAAGAGGTTGACATCCAAATTATATAAAGAGCTCATGACCCTCAACAAACAGAAAGCAAATAAGCCAATTAAAAGATGGGCAGAGGAGCTGAACAGACACTTCTCCAAAGAAGAAACTCAGATGGCCAACAGGCACATGAAAACATACTCCACGCAGCTAATCACCAGAGATATGCAAATTATAACCACAATGAGATATCACCTCACACCAGTAAGGATCGCCATCATTGAAAAGACAAACAACAACAAATGTTGGCGAGGTTGTGGAGAAAGGGGAACCCTCCTACACTGCTGGTGGGAATGTCAACTAGTTCAACCATTGTGGAAAGCAGTATGGAGGTTCCTCAGAATGCTCAAAATAGGAATACCATTTGACCCAGGAATTCTCCTTCTAGGAATTTACCCTAAGAATGCAGCAGCCCAGTTTGAAAAAGACAGATGCACCCCTATGTTTGTTGCGGCATGTTTACAATAGCCTAGATATGGAAGCAACCTAAATGGCCATCAGTAGATGAATGGATAAAGAAAAGTTGGTACATATACACAATGGAATATTATACAGCCATAAGAAAAAAACAGATCCTATCATTCGCAACAACATGGATGGAGATAGAGGGTATTATGCTCAGTGAAATAAGCCAGGCAGAGAAGGAAAAGTACCAGGTGATATCACTCATATGTGGAGAATAAGAACAAAGGAAAACTGAAGGAACAAAACAGCAGCAGTATCACAGAACCCAAGAATGGACTAATAATTACCAAAGGGAAAGGGACTGGGGACGATGGGTGGGAAGGGAGGGATAAGGGCGGGGAAAAAGAAAGAGGGCATTACGATTAGCATGTGTAGTGCGTTTGGGGCACGGGGAGGGCTGTGCAACACAGAGAAGACAAGTAGTGATTTTACAGCTTCTTACAACGCAGATGGACAGTGAGTGTTATGGGGGTATGTGGAGGGTACTTGGTGAAGGGGGGAACCTAGTAAACATAATGTTCTTTCTGTAATTGTAGATTAATGATACCAAAAGAAAATAAAGCAGTAAAAAAATATATAAAAATAAATATAGGAAAGCATGCTGGCAAAATGTAAGAGGGAGGCTCAAATAGTTTGCAGAACGTCTACTTCTGTGTTATTATCTTCCATTGATGATAAAGTTCTTAGCAGTTGTTTATTTTCTGTGGCATACACAACACTGAGCCAGAAAATATGTAAATTATGTGACATACATACATACAAGTTTTCTTTGGTATCTATAGTCTTAGTTGTATAAAGCTGAATTTGGAAAAACTTTTTGAGTTCTTGCATTTAATGCCCTATGAATGGCTGATGCACACGGATGAGAAATAACACTGAAAAACAGGCAGGCCATGTGACTGCAAAGAAATGGGCCAGAACTGTCACATTCTCTCTAGACCTGAGCTGTCTAGTATGGTATCCACCAACTGCAGATGGCTACTAGTACTTGAGATGCGTGTAAGTCTGAAGGGAGGTGTGCCACAGGGCATAATCCACGCTAGATGTGGAGGACTTTGTGCAATAAAACAGTGCAAAGGATCTCAAGAATAATTTTATATGAATTTTATGTTGACATATTTTGGCATGCTGGGAGAAATAAAATACATCATTCAATTTAAAAGAAAAGATACCAATAAATGGAAAAAAGCACAGTGCTTATGAATAGGATAATTAATACTGTCAAAATGTCCATACTGCCTAAAGCAAAGTACAGATTCAATGCTATCTATCAAAACACCAACACCATTCCTCAACAAACTGGAACTAACAGTTCTAAGATCATATGGAACCACAAAAGATCCCGAGTAGCCAAAGAAATACTGAGAAGAAAGAATAAAACAGCAGGGATCTTGCTTCCCCACTTCAAGCTCTACTACAAAGCCACAGTAATCAAGACAATTTGGTACTGGCACAAGAACAGACTCAAAGACCAGTGGAACGGAATTGAGAGGCCAGATATTAACCCAAACATATATTCTCAATTAATATACAATAAAGGAGTCATGAATACACAATGGGGAAATGACAGCCTCTTCAATAGCTGGTGTTGGCAAAACTGGACAGCTACATGTAAGAGAATGAAACTAGATCATTGTCTAACCCCATACACAAAAGTAAATTCGAAATGGATCAAAGACTGGAATGTGAGTTATGAAACCATAAAACCCTTAGAAGAAAACATAGGCAAAAATCTCCTGGACATAAACACAAACAACATCTTCATGAACAATATCTCCCCGGGCAAGGGAAACAAAAGCAGAAATGAACAAGTGGGACTATATCAAACCATAAAGCTTCTGTACAGCAAAGGACACCTTCAGAAGAACAAAAAGACATTCTACAGTATGAGAGAATAGACTTATCAATGACATATCTGATAAGAGGTTGACATCCAAATTATATAAAGAGCTCATGACCCTCAACAAACAGAAAGCAAATAAGCCAATTAAAAGATGGGCAGAGGAGCTGAACAGACACTTCTCCAAAGAAGAAACTCAGATGGCCAACAGGCACATGAAAACATACTCCACGCAGCTAATCACCAGAGATATGCAAATTATAACCACAATGAGATATCACCTCACACCAGTAAGGATCGCCATCATTGAAAAGACAAACAACAACAAATGTTGGCGAGGTTGTGGAGAAAGGGGAACCCTCCTACACTGCTGGTGGGAATGTAAACTAGTTCAACCATTGTGGAAAACAGTATGGAGTTTCCTCAGAAAGCTCAAAATAGGAATACCATTTGACCCAGGAATTCTCCTTCTAGGAATTTACCCTAAGAATGCAGCAGCCCAGTTTGAAAAAGACAGATGCACCCCTATGTTTATTGCGGCATGTTTACAATAGCCTAGATATGGAAGCAACCTAAATGTCCATCAGTAGATGAATGGATAAAGAAAAGGTGGTACATATACACAATGGAATATTATACAGCCATAAGAAAAAAACAGATCCTACCATTCGCAACAACATGGATGGAGATAGAGGGTATTATGCTCAGTGAAATAAGCCAGGCAGAGAAGGAAAAGTACCAAGTGATATCACTCATATGTGGAGAATAAGAACAAAGGAAAACTGAAGGAACAATACAGCAGCAGTATCACAGAACCCACGAATGGACTAATAATTACCAAAGGGAAAGGGACTGGGGACAATGGCTGGGAAGGGTGGGATAAGGGAGGGGAAAAAGAAAGAGGGCATTACGATTAGCATGCATAGTGCGTTTGGGGCACGGGGAGGGCTGAGCAACACAGAGAAGACAAGTAGTGATTTTACAGCTTCTTACTACGCAGATGGACAGTGACTGTGATGGGGTATGTGGGGGGTACTTGGTGAATGGGGGAACCTAGTAAACATAATGTTCTTTCTTTAATTGTAGATTAACGATACCAAAAGAAAATAAAGCAGTAAAAATAAATAAATAAATAAATATAGGAAAGCATGCTGGCAAAATGTAGGAGGGAAGCTCAAATAGTTTGCAGAACGTCTACTTCTGTGTTATTGTCTTCCATTCATGATAAAGTGCTTAGCAATTGTTTATTTTCAGTGGCATACACAACACTGAGCCAGAAAATATGTAAGTTATGTGACATACATACATACAAGTTTTCTTTGGTATCTATAGTCTTAGTTGTATAAAGCTGAATTTGGAAAAACTTTTTGAGTTCTTGCATTTAATGCTCTATGAATGGCTGATGCACACGGATGAGAAATAACACTGAAAAACAGGCAGGCCATGTGACTGCAAAGAAATGGGCCAGAACTGTCACATTCTCTCTAGACCTGAGCTGTCTAGTATGGTATCCACCAACTGCAGATGGCTACTAGTACTTGAGATGCGTGTAAGTCTGAAGGGAGGTGTGCCACAGGGCATAATCCACGCTAGATGTGGAGGACTTTGTGCAATAAAACAGTGCAAAGGATCTCAAGAATAATTTTATATGAATTTTATGTTGACATATTTTGGCATGCTGGGAGAAATAAAATACATCATTCAATTTAAAAGAAAAGATACCAATAAATGGAAAAAAGCACAGTGCTTATGAATAGGATAATTAATACTGTCAAAATGTCCATACTGCCTAAAGCAAAGTACAGATTCAATGCTATCTATCAAAACACCAACACCATTCTTCAACAAACTGGAACTAACAGTTCTAAGATCATATGGAACCACAAAAGATCCCGAGTAGCCAAAGAAATACTGAGAAGAAAGAATAAAACAGCAGGGATCTTGCTTCCCCACTTCAAGCTCTACTACAAAGCCACAGTAATCAAGACAATTTGGTACTGGCACAAGAACAGACTCAAAGACCAGTGGAACGGAATTGAGAGGCCAGATATTAACCCAAACATATATTCTCAATTAATATACAATAAAGGAGTCATGAATACACAATGGGGAAATGACAGCCTCTTCAATAGCTGTTGTTGGCAAAACTGGACAGCTACATGTAAGAGAATGAAACTAGATCATTGTCTAACCCCATACACAAAAGTAAATTCGAAATGGATCAAAGACTGGAATGTGAGTTATGAAACCATAAAACCCTTAGAAGAAAACATAGGCAAAAATCTCCTGGACATAAACACAAACAACATCTTCATGAACAATATCTCCCCGGGCAAGGGAAACAAAAGCAGAAATGAACAAGTGGGACTATATCAAACCATAAAGCTTCTGTACAGCAAAGGACACCTTCAGAAGAACAAAAAGACATTCTACAGTATGAGAGAAAAGACTTATCAATGACATATCTGATAAGAGGTTGACATCCAAATTATATAAAGAGCTCATGACCCTCAACAAACAGAAAGCAAATAAGCCAATTAAAAGATGGGCAGAGGAGCTGAACAGACACTTCTCCAAAGAAGAAACTCAGATGGCCAACAGGCACATGAAAACATACTCCACGCAGCTAATCACCAGAGATATGCAAATTATAACCACAATGAGATATCACCTCACACCAGTAAGGATCGCCATCATTGAAAAGACAAACAACAACAAATGTTGGCGAGGTTGTGGAGAAAGGGGAACCCTCCTAAACTGCTGGTGGGAATGTAAACTAGTTCAACCATTGTGGAAAACAGTATGGAGTTTCCTCAGAAAGCTCAAAATAGGAATACCATTTGACCCAGGAATTCTCCTTCTAGGAATTTACCCTAAGAATGCAGCAGCCCAGTTTGAAAAAGACAGATGCACCCCTATGTTTATTGCGGCATGTTTACAATAGCCTAGATATGGAAGCAACCTAAATGTCCATCAGTAGATGAATGGATAAAGAAAAGGTGGTACATATACACAATGGAATATTATACAGCCATAAGAAAAAAACAGATTCTACCATTCGCAACAACATGGATGGAGATAGAGGGTATTATGCTCAGTGAAATAAGCCAGGCAGAGAAGGAAAAGTACCAAGTGATATTACTCATATGTGGAGAATAAGAACAAAGGAAAACTGAAGGAACAATACAGCAGCAGTATCACAGAACCCACGAATGGACTAATAATTACCAAAGGGAAAGGGACTGGGGACAATGGCTGGGAAGGGTGGGATAAGGGAGGGGAAAAAGAAAGAGGGCATTACGATTAGCATGCATAGTGCGTTTGGGGCACGGGGAGGGCTGAGCAACACAGAGAAGACAAGTAGTGATTTTACAGCTTCTTACTACGCAGATGGACAGTGACTGTGATGGGGTATGTGGGGGGTACTTGGTGAAGGGGGGAACCTAGTAAACATAATGTTCTTTCTTTAATTGTAGATTAACGATACCAAAAGAAAATAAAGCAGTAAAAATAAATAAATAAATAAATATAGGAAAGCATGCTGGCAAAATGTAGGAGGGAAGCTCAAATACTTTGCAGAACGTCTACTTCTGTGTTATTGACTTCCATTCATGATAAAGTGCTTAGCAATTGTTTATTTTCAGTGGCATACACAACACTGAGCCAGAAAATATGTAAGTTATGTGACATACATACATACAAGTTTTCTTTGGTATCTATAGTCTTAGTTGTATAAAGCTGAATTTGGAAAAACTTTTTGAGTTCTTGCATTTAATGCCCTATGAATGGCTGATGCACACGGATGAGAAATAACACTGAAAAACAGGCAGGCCATGTGACTGCAAAGAAATGGGCCAGAACTGTCACATTCTCTCTAGACCTGAGCTGTCTAGTATGGTATCCACCAACTGCAGATGGCTACTAGTACTTGAGATGCGTGTAAGTCTGAAGGGAGGTGTGCCACAGGGCATAATCCACGCTAGATGTGGAGGACTTTGTGCAATAAAACAGTGCAAAGGATCTCAAGAATAATTTTATATGAATTTTATGTTGACATATTTTGGCATGCTGGGAGAAATAAAATACATCATTCAATTTAAAAGAAAAGATACCAATAAATGGAAAAAAGCACAGTGCTTATGAATAGGATAATTAATACTGTCAAAATGTCCATACTGCCTAAAGCAAAGTACAGATTCAATGCTATCTATCAAAACACCAACACCATTCTTCAACAAACTGGAACTAACAGTTCTAAGATCATATGGAACCACAAAAGATCCCGAGTAGCCAAAGAAATACTGAGAAGAAAGAATAAAACAGCAGGGATCTTGCTTCCCCACTTCAAGCTCTACTACAAAGCCACAGTAATCAAGACAATTTGGTACTGGCACAAGAACAGACTCAAAGACCAGTGGAACGGAATTGAGAGGCCAGATATTAACCCAAACATATATTCTCAATTAATATACAATAAAGGAGTCATGAATACACAATGGGGAAATGACAGCCTCTTCAATAGCTGGTGTTGGCAAAACTGGACAGCTACATGTAAGAGAATGAAACTAGATCATTGTCTAACCCCATACACAAAAGTAAATTCGAAATGGATCAAAGACTGGAATGTGAGTTATGAAACCATAAAACCCTTAGAAGAAAACATAGGCAAAAATCTCCTGGACATAAACACAAACAACATCTTCATGAACAATATCTCCCCGGGCAAGGGAAACAAAAGCAGAAATGAACAAGTGGGACTATATCAAACCATAAAGCTTCTGTACAGCAAAGGACACCTTCAGAAGAACAAAAAGACATTCTACAGTATGAGAGAATAGACTTATCAATGACATATCTGATAAGAGGTTGACATCCAAATTATATAAAGAGCTCATGACCCTCAACAAACAGAAAGCAAATAAGCCAATTAAAAGATGGGCAGAGGAGCTGAACAGACACTTCTCCAAAGAAGAAACTCAGATGGCCAACAGGCACATGAAAACATACTCCACGCAGCTAATCACCAGAGATATGCAAATTATAACCACAATGAGATATCACCTCACACCAGTAAGGATCGCCATCATTGAAAAGACAAACAACAACAAATGTTGGCGAGGTTGTGGAGAAAGGGGAACCCTCCTAAACTGCTGGTGGGAATGTAAACTAGTTCAACCATTGTGGAAAACAGTATGGAGTTTCCTCAGAAAGCTCAAAATAGGAATACCATTTGACCCAGGAATTCTCCTTCTAGGAATTTACCCTAAGAATGCAGCAGCCCAGTTTGAAAAAGACAGATGCACCCCTATGTTTGTTGCGGCATGTTTACAATAGCCTAGATATGGAAGCAACCTAAATGTCCATCAGTAGATGAATGGATAAAGAAAAGGTGGTACATATACACAATGGAATATTATACAGCCTTAAGAAAAAAACAGATTCTACCATTCGCAACAACATGGATGGAGATAGAGGGTATTATGCTCAGTGAAATAAGCCAGGCAGAGAAGGAAAAGTACCAAGTGATATTACTCATATGTGGAGAATAAGAACAAAGGAAAACTGAAGGAACAATACAGCAGCAGTATCACAGAACCCACGAATGGACTAATAATTACCAAAGGGAAAGGGACTGGGGACAATGGCTGGGAAGGGTGGGATAAGGGAGGGGAAAAAGAAAGAGGGCATTACGATTAGCATGCATAGTGCGTTTGGGGCACGGGGAGGGCTGAGCAACACAGAGAAGACAAGTAGTGATTTTACAGCTTCTTACTACGCAGATGGACAGTGACTGTGATGGGGTATGTGGGGGGTACTTGGTGAAGGGGGGAACCTAGTAAACATAATGTTCTTTCTTTAATTGTAGATTAACGATACCAAAAGAAAATAAAGCAGTAAAAATAAATAAATAAATAAATATAGGAAAGCATGCTGGCAAAATGTAGGAGGGAAGCTCAAATACTTTGCAGAACGTCTACTTCTGTGTTATTGTCTTCCATTCATGATAAAGTGCTTAGCAATTGTTTATTTTCAGTGGCATACACAACACTGAGCCAGAAAATATGTAAGTTATGTGACATACATACATACAAGTTTTCTTTGGTATCTATAGTCTTAGTTGTATAAAGCTGAATTTGGAAAAACTTTTTGAGTTCTTGCGTTTAATGCCCTATGAATGGCTGATGCACACGGATGAGAAATAACACTGAAAAACAGGCAGGCCATGTGACTGCAAAGAAATGGGCCAGAACTGTCACATTCTCTCTAGACCTGAGCTGTCTAGTATGGTATCCACCAACTGCAGATGGCTACTAGTACTTGAGATGCGTGTAAGTCTGAAGGGAGGTGTGCCACAGGGCATAATCCACGCTAGATGTGGAGGACTTTGTGCAATAAAACAGTGCAAAGGATCTCAAGAATAATTTTATATGAATTTTATGTTGACATATTTTGGCATGCTGGGAGAAATAAAATACATCATTCAATTTAAAAGAAAAGATACCAATAAATGGAAAAAAGCACAGTGCTTATGAATAGGAAGAATTAATATTGTCAAAATGTCCATACTGCCTAAAGCAAAGTACAGATTCAATGCTATCTATCAAAACACCAACACCATTCTTCAACAAACTGGAACTAACAGTTCTAAGATCATATGGAACCACAAAAGATCCCGAGTAGCCAAAGAAATACTGAGAAGAAAGAATAAAACAGCAGGGATCTTGCTTCCCCACTTCAAGCTCTACTACAAAGCCACAGTAATCAAGACAATTTGGTACTGGCACAAGAACAGACTCAAAGACCGGTGGAACGGAATTGAGAGGCCAGATATTAACCCAAACATATATTCTCAATTAATATACAATAAAGGAGTCATGAATACACAATGGGGAAATGACAGCCTCTTCAATAGCTGGTGTTGGCAAAACTGGACAGCTACATGTAAGAGAATGAAACTAGATCATTGTCTAACCCCATACACAAAAGTAAATTCGAAATGGATCAAAGACTGGAATGTGAGTTATGAAACCATAAAACCCTTAGAAGAAAACATAGGGAAAATCTCTTGGACATAAACACAAGCAACATCTTCATGAACAATACTTCCCTGGGCAAGGGAAACAAAAGCAGAAATAAACAAGTGGGACTATAACAAACCTTTAAGCTTCTGTACAGCAAAGGACACCTTCAGAAGAACAAAAAGACATTCTACAGTATGAGAGAATAGTCTTATCAATGACATATCTGATAAGGGGTTGACATCCAAATTATATAAAGAGCTCATGACCCTCAACAAACAGAAAGCAAATAAGCCAATTAAAAGATGGGCAGAGGAGCTGAACAGACACTTCTCCAAAGAAGAAACTCAGATGGCCAACAGGCACATGAAAACATACTCCACGCAGCTAATCACCAGAGATATGCAAATTATAACCACAATGAGATATCACCTCACACCAGTAAGGATCGCCATCATTGAAAAGACAAACAACAACAAATGTTGGCGAGGTTGTGGAGAAAGGGGAACCCTCCTACACTGCTGGTGGGAATGTCAACTAGTTCAACCATTGTGGAAAGCAGTATGGAGGTTCCTCAGAATGCTCAAAATAGGAATACCATTTGACCCAGGAATTCTCCTTCTAGGAATTTACCCTAAGAATGCAGCAGCCCATTTTGAAAAAGACAGATGCACCCCTATGTTTGTTGCGGCATGTTTACAATAGCCTAGATATGGAAGCAACCTAAATGTCCATCAGTAGATGAATGGATAAAGAAAAGGTGGTACATATACACAATGGAATATTATACAGCCATAAGAAAAAAACAGATCCTATCATTCGCAACAACATGGATGGAGATAGAGGGTATTATGCTCAGTGAAATAAGCCAGGCAGAGAAGGAAAAGTACCAGGTGATATCACTCATATGTGGAGAATAAGAACAAAGGAAAACTGAAGGAACAAAACAGCAGCAGTATCACAGAACCCAAGAATGGACTAATAATTACCAAAGGGAAAGGGACTGGGGACGATGGGTGGGAAGGGAGGGATAAGGGCGGGGAAAAAGAAAGAGGGCATTACGATTAGCATGTGTAGTGCGTTTGGGGCACGGGGAGGGCTGTGCAACACAGAGAAGACAAGTAGTGATTTTACAGCTTCTTACAACGCAGATGGACAGTGAGTGTTATGGGGGTATGTGGGGGGTACTTGGTGAAGGGGGGAACCTAGTAAACATAATGTTCTTTCTGTAATTGTAGATTAATGATACCAAAAGAAAATAAAGCAGTAAAAAAATATATAAAAATAAATATAGGAAAGCATGCTGGCAAAATGTAAGAGGGAGGCTCAAATAGTTTGCAGAACGTCTACTTCTGTGTTATTATCTTCCATTGATGATAAAGTTCTTAGCAGTTGTTTATTTTCTGTGGCATACACAACACTGAGCCAGAAAATATGTAAATTATGTGACATACATACATACAAGTTTTCTTTGGTATCTATAGTCTTAGTTGTATAAAGCTGAATTTGGAAAAACTTTTTGAGTTCTTGCATTTAATGCCCTATGAATGGCTGATGCACACGGATGAGAAATAACACTGAAAAACAGGCAGGCCATGTGACTGCAAAGAAATGGGCCAGAACTGTCACATTCTCTCTAGACCTGAGCTGTCTAGTATGGTATCCACCAACTGCAGATGGCTACTAGTACTTGAGATGCGTGTAAGTCTGAAGGGAGGTGTGCCACAGGGCATAATCCACGCTAGATGTGGAGGACTTTGTGCAATAAAACAGTGCAAAGGATCTCAAGAATAATTTTATATGAATTTTATGTTGACATATTTTGGCATGCTGGGAGAAATAAAATACATCATTCAATTTAAAAGAAAAGATACCAATAAATGGAAAAAAGCACAGTGCTTATGAATAGGATAATTAATACTGTCAAAATGTCCATACTGCCTAAAGCAAAGTACAGATTCAATGCTATCTATCAAAACACCAACACCATTCTTCAACAAACTGGAACTAACAGTTCTAAGATCATATGGAACCACAAAAGATCCCGAGTAGCCAAAGAAATACTGAGAAGAAAGAATAAAACAGCAGGGATCTTGCTTCCCCACTTCAAGCTCTACTACAAAGCCACAGTAATCAAGACAATTTGGTACTGGCACAAGAACAGACTCAAAGACCAGTGGAACGGAATTGAGAGGCCAGATATTAACCCAAACATATATTCTCAATTAATATACAATAAAGGAGTCATGAATACACAATGGGGAAATGACAGCCTCTTCAATAGCTGGTGTTGGCAAAACTGGACAGCTACATGTAAGAGAATGAAACTAGATCATTGTCTAACCCCATACACAAAAGTAAATTCGAAATGGATCAAAGACTGGAATGTGAGTTATGAAACCATAAAACCCTTAGAAGAAAACATAGGCAAAAATCTCCTGGACATAAACACAAACAACATCTTCATGAACAATATCTCCCCGGGCAAGGGAAACAAAAGCAGAAATGAACAAGTGGGACTATATCAAACCATAAAGCTTCTGTACAGCAAAGGACACCTTCAGAAGAACAAAAAGACATTCTACAGTATGAGAGAATAGACTTATCAATGACATATCTGATAAGAGGTTGACATCCAAATTATATAAAGAGCTCATGACCCTCAACAAACAGAAAGCAAATAAGCCAATTAAAAGATGGGCAGAGGAGCTGAACAGACACTTCTCCAAAGAAGAAACTCAGATGGCCAACAGGCACATGAAAACATACTCCACGCAGCTAATCACCAGAGATATGCAAATTATAACCACAATGAGATATCACCTCACACCAGTAAGGATCGCCATCATTGAAAAGACAAACAACAACAAATGTTGGCGAGGTTGTGGAGAAAGGGGAACCCTCCTAAACTGCTGGTGGGAATGTAAACTAGTTCAACCATTGTGGAAAACAGTATGGAGTTTCCTCAGAAAGCTCAAAATAGGAATACCATTTGACCCAGGAATTCTCCTTCTAGGAATTTACCCTAAGAATGCAGCAGCCCAGTTTGAAAAAGACAGATGCACCCCTATGTTTGTTGCGGCATGTTTACAATAGCCTAGATATGGAAGCAACCTAAATGTCCATCAGTAGATGAATGGATAAAGAAAAGGTGGTACATATACACAATGGAATATTATACAGCCATAAGAAAAAAACAGATTCTACCATTCGCAACAACATGGATGGAGATAGAGGGTATTATGCTCAGTGAAATAAGCCAGGCAGAGAAGGAAAAGTACCAAGTGATATTACTCATATGTGGAGAATAAGAACAAAGGAAAACTGAAGGAACAATACAGCAGCAGTATCACAGAACCCACGAATGGACTAATAATTACCAAAGGGAAAGGGACTGGGGACAATGGCTGGGAAGGGTGGGATAAGGGAGGGGAAAAAGAAAGAGGGCATTACGATTAGCATGCATAGTGCGTTTGGGGCACGGGGAGGGCTGAGCAACACAGAGAAGACAAGTAGTGATTTTACAGCTTCTTACTACGCAGATGGACAGTGACTGTGATGGGGTATGTGGGGGGTACTTGGTGAAGGGGGGAACCTAGTAAACATAATGTTCTTTCTTTAATTGTAGATTAACGATACCAAAAGAAAATAAAGCAGTAAAAATAAATAAATAAATAAATATAGGAAAGCATGCTGGCAAAATGTAGGAGGGAAGCTCAAATACTTTGCAGAACGTCTACTTCTGTGTTATTGTCTTCCATTCATGATAAAGTGCTTAGCAATTGTTTATTTTCAGTGGCATACACAACACTGAGCCAGAAAATATGTAAGTTATGTGACATACATACATACAAGTTTTCTTTGGTATCTATAGTCTTAGTTGTATAAAGCTGAATTTGGAAAAACTTTTTGAGTTCTTGCGTTTAATGCCCTATGAATGGCTGATGCACACGGATGAGAAATAACACTGAAAAACAGGCAGGCCATGTGACTGCAAAGAAATGGGCCAGAACTGTCACATTCTCTCTAGACCTGAGCTGTCTAGTATGGTATCCACCAACTGCAGATGGCTACTAGTACTTGAGATGCGTGTAAGTCTGAAGGGAGGTGTGCCACAGGGCATAATCCACGCTAGATGTGGAGGACTTTGTGCAATAAAACAGTGCAAAGGATCTCAAGAATAATTTTATATGAATTTTATGTTGACATATTTTGGCATGCTGGGAGAAATAAAATACATCATTCAATTTAAAAGAAAAGATACCAATAAATGGAAAAAAGCACAGTGCTTATGAATAGGAAGAATTAATATTGTCAAAATGTCCATACTGCCTAAAGCAAAGTACAGATTCAATGCTATCTATCAAAACACCAACACCATTCTTCAACAAACTGGAACTAACAGTTCTAAGATCATATGGAACCACAAAAGATCCCGAGTAGCCAAAGAAATACTGAGAAGAAAGAATAAAACAGCAGGGATCTTGCTTCCCCACTTCAAGCTCTACTACAAAGCCACAGTAATCAAGACAATTTGGTACTGGCACAAGAACAGACTCAAAGACCGGTGGAACGGAATTGAGAGGCCAGATATTAACCCAAACATATATTCTCAATTAATATACAATAAAGGAGTCATGAATACACAATGGGGAAATGACAGCCTCTTCAATAGCTGGTGTTGGCAAAACTGGACAGCTACATGTAAGAGAATGAAACTAGATCATTGTCTAACCCCATACACAAAAGTAAATTCGAAATGGATCAAAGACTGGAATGTGAGTTATGAAACCATAAAACCCTTAGAAGAAAACATAGGGAAAATCTCTTGGACATAAACACAAGCAACATCTTCATGAACAATACTTCCCTGGGCAAGGGAAACAAAAGCAGAAATAAACAAGTGGGACTATAACAAACCTTTAAGCTTCTGTACAGCAAAGGACACCTTCAGAAGAACAAAAAGACATTCTACAGTATGAGAGAATAGTCTTATCAATGACATATCTGATAAGGGGTTGACATCCAAATTATATAAAGAGCTCATGACCCTCAACAAACAGAAAGCAAATAAGCCAATTAAAAGATGGGCAGAGGAGCTGAACAGACACTTCTCCAAAGAAGAAACTCAGATGGCCAACAGGCACATGAAAACATACTCCACGCAGCTAATCACCAGAGATATGCAAATTATAACCACAATGAGATATCACCTCACACCAGTAAGGATCGCCATCATTGAAAAGACAAACAACAACAAATGTTGGCGAGGTTGTGGAGAAAGGGGAACCCTCCTACACTGCTGGTGGGAATGTCAACTAGTTCAACCATTGTGGAAAGCAGTATGGAGGTTCCTCAGAATGCTCAAAATAGGAATACCATTTGACCCAGGAATTCTCCTTCTAGGAATTTACCCTAAGAATGCAGCAGCCCATTTTGAAAAAGACAGATGCACCCCTATGTTTGTTGCGGCATGTTTACAATAGCCTAGATATGGAAGCAACCTAAATGTCCATCAGTAGATGAATGGATAAAGAAAAGGTGGTACATATACACAATGGAATATTATACAGCCATAAGAAAAAAACAGATCCTATCATTCGCAACAACATGGATGGAGATAGAGGGTATTATGCTCAGTGAAATAAGCCAGGCAGAGAAGGAAAAGTACCAGGTGATATCACTCATATGTGGAGAATAAGAACAAAGGAAAACTGAAGGAACAAAACAGCAGCAGTATCACAGAACCCAAGAATGGACTAATAATTACCAAAGGGAAAGGGACTGGGGACGATGGGTGGGAAGGGAGGGATAAGGGCGGGGAAAAAGAAAGAGGGCATTACGATTAGCATGTGTAGTGCGTTTGGGGCACGGGGAGGGCTGTGCAACACAGAGAAGACAAGTAGTGATTTTACAGCTTCTTACAACGCAGATGGACAGTGAGTGTTATGGGGGTATGTGGGGGGTACTTGGTGAAGGGGGGAACCTAGTAAACATAATGTTCTTTCTGTAATTGTAGATTAATGATACCAAAAGAAAATAAAGCAGTAAAAAAATATATAAAAATAAATATAGGAAAGCATGCTGGCAAAATGTAAGAGGGAGGCTCAAATAGTTTGCAGAACGTCTACTTCTGTGTTATTATCTTCCATTGATGATAAAGTTCTTAGCAGTTGTTTATTTTCTGTGGCATACACAACACTGAGCCAGAAAATATGTAAATTATGTGACATACATACATACAAGTTTTCTTTGGTATCTATAGTCTTAGTTGTATAAAGCTGAATTTGGAAAAACTTTTTGAGTTCTTGCATTTAATGCCCTATGAATGGCTGATGCACACGGATGAGAAATAACACTGAAAAACAGGCAGGCCATGTGACTGCAAAGAAATGGGCCAGAACTGTCACATTCTCTCTAGACCTGAGCTGTCTAGTATGGTATCCACCAACTGCAGATGGCTACTAGTACTTGAGATGCGTGTAAGTCTGAAGGGAGGTGTGCCACAGGGCATAATCCACGCTAGATGTGGAGGACTTTGTGCAATAAAACAGTGCAAAGGATCTCAAGAATAATTTTATATGAATTTTATGTTGACATATTTTGGCATGCTGGGAGAAATAAAATACATCATTCAATTTAAAAGAAAAGATACCAATAAATGGAAAAAAGCACAGTGCTTATGAATAGGATAATTAATACTGTCAAAATGTCCATACTGCCTAAAGCAAAGTACAGATTCAATGCTATCTATCAAAACACCAACACCATTCTTCAACAAACTGGAACTAACAGTTCTAAGATCATATGGAACCACAAAAGATCCCGAGTAGCCAAAGAAATACTGAGAAGAAAGAATAAAACAGCAGGGATCTTGCTTCCCCACTTCAAGCTCTACTACAAAGCCACAGTAATCAAGACAATTTGGTACTGGCACAAGAACAGACTCAAAGACCAGTGGAACGGAATTGAGAGGCCAGATATTAACCCAAACATATATTCTCAATTAATATACAATAAAGGAGTCATGAATACACAATGGGGAAATGACAGCCTCTTCAATAGCTGGTGTTGGCAAAACTGGACAGCTACATGTAAGAGAATGAAACTAGATCATTGTCTAACCCCATACACAAAAGTAAATTCGAAATGGATCAAAGACTGGAATGTGAGTTATGAAACCATAAAACCCTTAGAAGAAAACATAGGCAAAAATCTCCTGGACATAAACACAAACAACATCTTCATGAACAATATCTCCCCGGGCAAGGGAAACAAAAGCAGAAATGAACAAGTGGGACTATATCAAACCATAAAGCTTCTGTACAGCAAAGGACACCTTCAGAAGAACAAAAAGACATTCTACAGTATGAGAGAATAGACTTATCAATGACATATCTGATAAGAGGTTGACATCCAAATTATATAAAGAGCTCATGACCCTCAACAAACAGAAAGCAAATAAGCCAATTAAAAGATGGGCAGAGGAGCTGAACAGACACTTCTCCAAAGAAGAAACTCAGATGGCCAACAGGCACATGAAAACATACTCCACGCAGCTAATCACCAGAGATATGCAAATTATAACCACAATGAGATATCACCTCACACCAGTAAGGATCGCCATCATTGAAAAGACAAACAACAACAAATGTTGGCGAGGTTGTGGAGAAAGTGGAACCCTCCTAAACTGCTGGTGGGAATGTAAACTAGTTCAACCATTGTGGAAAACAGTATGGAGTTTCCTCAGAAAGCTCAAAATAGGAATACCATTTGACCCAGGAATTCTCCTTCTAGGAATTTACCCTAAGAATGCAGCAGCCCAGTTTGAAAAAGACAGATGCACCCCTATGTTTATTGCGGCATGTTTACAATAGCCTAGATATGGAAGCAACCTAAATGTCCATCAGTAGATGAATGGATAAAGAAAAGGTGGTACATATACACAATGGAATATTATACAGCCATAAGAAAAAAACAGATCCTACCATTCGCAACAACATGGATGGAGATAGAGGGTATTATGCTCAGTGAAATAAGCCAGGCAGAGAAGGAAAAGTACCAAGTGATATTACTCATATGTGGAGAATAAGAACAAAGGAAAACTGAAGGAACAATACAGCAGCAGTATCACAGAACCCACGAATGGACTAATAATTACCAAAGGGAAAGGGACTGGGGACAATGGCTGGGAAGGGTGGGATAAGGGAGGGGAAAAAGAAAGAGGGCATTACGATTAGCATGCATAGTGCGTTTGGGGCACGGGGAGGGCTGAGCAACACAGAGAAGACAAGTAGTGATTTTACAGCTTCTTACTACGCAGATGGACAGTGACTGTGATGGGGTATGTGGGGGGTACTTGGTGAAGGGGGGAACCTAGTAAACATAATGTTCTTTCTTTAATTGTAGATTAACGATACCAAAAGAAAATAAAGCAGTAAAAATAAATCAATAAATAAATATAGGAAAGCATGCTGGCAAAATGTAGGAGGGAAGCTCAAATACTTTGCAGAACGTCTACTTCTGTGTTATTGTCTTCCATTCATGATAAAGTGCTTAGCAATTGTTTATTTTCAGTGGCATACACAACACTGAGCCAGAAAATATGTAAGTTATGTGACATACATACATACAAGTTTTCTTTGGTATCTATAGTCTTAGTTGTATAAAGCTGAATTTGGAAAAACTTTTTGAGTTCTTGCATTTAATGCCCTATGAATGGCTGATGCACACGGATGAGAAATAACACTGAAAAACAGGCAGGCCATGTGACTGCAAAGAAATGGGCCAGAACTGTCACATTCTCTCTAGACCTGAGCTGTCTAGTATGGTATCCACCAACTGCAGATGGCTACTAGTACTTGAGATGCGTGTAAGTCTGAAGGGAGGTGTGCCACAGGGCATAATCCACGCTAGATGTGGAGGACTTTGTGCAATAAAACAGTGCAAAGGATCTCAAGAATAATTTTATATGAATTTTATGTTGACATATTTTGGCATGCTGGGAGAAATAAAATACATCATTCAATTTAAAAGAAAAGATACCAATAAATGGAAAAAAGCACAGTGCTTATGAATAGGAAGAATTAATATTGTCAAAATGTCCATACTGCCTAAAGCAAAGTACAGATTCAATGCTATCTATGAAAACACCAGCACCATTCTTCAACAAGCTGGAACTAACAGTTCTAAGATTCATATGGAACCACTCAAGACCCCGAATAGCCAAAGAAATACTGAGAAGAAAGAATAAAACAGCAGGGATCTTGCTTCCCCACTTCAAGCTCTACTACAAAGCCACAGTAATCAAGACAATTTGGTACTGGCACAAGAACAGACTCAAAGACCGGTGGAACGGAATTGAGAGGCCAGATATTAACCCAAACATATATTCTCAATTAATATACAATAAAGGAGTCATGAATACACAATGGGGAAATGACAGCCTCTTCAATAGCTGGTGTTGGCAAAACTGGACAGCTACATGTAAGAGAATGAAACTAGATCATTGTCTAACCCCATACACAAAAGTAAATTCGAAATGGATCAAAGACTGGAATGTGAGTTATGAAACCATAAAACCCTTAGAAGAAAACATAGGGAAAATCTCTTGGACATAAACACAAGCAACATCTTCATGAACAATACTTCCCTGGGCAAGGGAAACAAAAGCAGAAATAAACAAGTGGGACTATAACAAAACTTTAAGCTTCTGTACAGCAAAGGACACCTTCAGAAGAACAAAAAGACATTCTACAGTATGAGAGAATAGTCTTATCAATGACATATCTGATAAGGGGTTGACATCCAAATTATATAAAGAGCTCATGACCCTCAACAAACAGAAAGCAAATAAGCCAATTAAAAGATGGGCAGAGGAGCTGAACAGACACTTCTCCAAAGAAGAAACTCAGATGGCCAACAGGCACATGAAAACATACTCCACGCAGCTAATCACCAGAGATATGCAAATTATAACCACAATGAGATATCACCTCACACCAGTAAGGATCGCCACCATTGAAAAGACAAACAACAAATGTTGGCGAGGTTGTGGAGAAAGAGGAACCCTCCTACACTGCTGGTGGGAATGTCAACTAGTTCAGCCATTGTGGAAAGCAGTATGGAGGTTCCTCAGAATGCTCAAAATAGGAATACCATTTGACCCAGGAATTCTCCTTCTAGTAATTTACCCTAAGAAAGTAGCAGCCCAGATTGAAAAACACAGATGCACCCCAATGTTTATTGCAGCATGTTTACAATAGCCTAGATATGGAAGCAACCTAAATGTCCATCAGTAGATGAATGGATAAAGAAAAGGGGGTACATATACACAATGGAATATTATACAGCCATTAGAAAAAAAAAAATCCTACCATTCGCAACAACATGGATGGAGATAGAGGGTATTATGCTCAGTGAAATAAGCCAGGCAGAGAAGGAAAAGTACCAGGTGATATCACTCATATGTGGAGAATAAGAACAAAGGAAAACTGAAGGAACAAAACAGCAGCAGTATCACAGAATACAAGAATGGACTAATAATTACCAAAGGGAAGGGGACTGAGGACGATGGGTGGGAAGGGAGGGATAAGGGCGGGGAAAAAGAAAGAGGGCATTACGATTAGCATGTGTAGTGCGTTTGGGGCACGGGGAGGGCTGTGCAACACAGAGAAGACAAGTAGTGATTTTACAGCTTCTTACAACGCAGATGGACAGTGAGTGTTATGGGGGTATGTGGAGGGTACTTGGTGAAGGGGGGAACCTAGTAAACATAATGTTCTTTCTGTAATTGTAGATTAATGATACCAAAGGAAATAAAGCAGTAAAAAAATATATATAAATAAATATAGGAAAGCATGCTGGCAAAATGTAAGAGGGAGGCTCAAATAGTTTGCAGAACGTCTACTTCTGTGTTATTATCTTCCATTGATGATAAAGTTCTTAGCAGTTGTTTATTTTCTGTGGCATACACAACACTGAGCCAGAAAATATGTAAATTATGTGACATACATACATACAAGTTTTCTTTGGTATCTATAGTCTTAGTTGTATAAAGCTGAATTTGGAAAAACTTTTTGAGTTCTTGCATTTAATGCCCTATGAATGGCTGATGCACACGGATGAGAAATAACACTGAAAAACAGGCAGGCCATGTGACTGCAAAGAAATGGGCCAGAACTGTCACATTCTCTCTAGACCTGAGCTGTCTAGTATGGTATCCACCAACTGCAGATGGCTACTAGTACTTGAGATGCGTGTAAGTCTGAAGGGAGGTGTGCCACAGGGCATAATCCACGCTAGATGTGGAGGACTTTGTGCAATAAAACAGTGCAAAGGATCTCAAGAATAATTTTATATGAATTTTATGTTGACATATTTTGGCATGCTGGGAGAAATAAAATACATCATTCAATTTAAAAGAAAAGATACCAATAAATGGAAAAAAGCACAGTGCTTATGAATAGGATAATTAATACTGTCAAAATGTCCATACTGCCTAAAGCAAAGTACAGATTCAATGCTATCTATCAAAACACCAACACCATTCTTCAACAAACTGGAACTAACAGTTCTAAGATCATATGGAACCACAAAAGATCCCGAGTAGCCAAAGAAATACTGAGAAGAAAGAATAAAACAGCAGGGATCTTGCTTCCCCACTTCAAGCTCTACTACAAAGCCACAGTAATCAAGACAATTTGGTACTGGCACAAGAACAGACTCAAAGACCAGTGGAACGGAATTGAGAGGCCAGATATTAACCCAAACATATATTCTCAATTAATATACAATAAAGGAGTCATGAATACACAATGGGGAAATGACAGCCTCTTCAATAGCTGGTGTTGGCAAAACTGGACAGCTACATGTAAGAGAATGAAACTAGATCATTGTCTAACCCCATACACAAAAGTAAATTCGAAATGGATCAAAGACTGGAATGTGAGTTATGAAACCATAAAACCCTTAGAAGAAAACATAGGCAAAAATCTCCTGGACATAAACACAAACAACATCTTCATGAACAATATCTCCCCGGGCAAGGGAAACAAAAGCAGAAATGAACAAGTGGGACTATATCAAACCATAAAGCTTCTGTACAGCAAAGGACACCTTCAGAAGAACAAAAAGACATTCTACAGTATGAGAGAATGGACTTATAAATGACATATCTGATAAGAGGTTGACATCCAAATTATATAAAGAGCTCATGACCCTCAACAAACAGAAAGCAAATAAGCCAATTAAAAGATGGGCAGAGGAGCTGAACAGACACTTCTCCAAAGAAGAAACTCAGATGGCCAACAGGCACATGAAAACATACTCCACGCAGCTAATCACCAGAGATATGCAAATTATAACCACAATGAGATATCACCTCACACCAGTAAGAATCGCCATCATTGAAAAGACAAACAACAACAGATGTTGGCGAGGTTGTGGAGAAAGGGGAACCCTCCTACACTGCTGGTGGGAATGTCAACTAGTTCAACCATTGTGGAAAGCAGTATGGAGGTTCCTCAGAATGCTCAAAATAGGAATACCATTTGACCCAGGAATTCTCCTTCTAGGAATTTACCCTAAGAATGCAGCAGCCCAGTTTGAAAAAGACAGATGCACCCCTATGTTTGTTGCGGCATGTTTACAATAGCCTAGATATGGAAGCAACCTAAATGTCCATCAGTAGATGAATGGATAAAGAAAAGGTGGTACATATACACAATGGAATATTATACAGCCATAAGAAAAAAACAGATCCTATCATTCGCAACAACATGGATGGAGATAGAGGGTATTATGCTCAGTGAAATAAGCCAGGCAGAGAAGGAAAAGTACCAGGTGATATCACTCATGTGTGGAGAATAAGAACAAAGGAAAACTGAAGGAACAAAACAGCAGCAGTATCACAGAACCCAAGAATGGACTAATAATTACCAAAGGGAAAGGGACTGGGGACGATGGGTGGGAAGGGAGGGATAAGGGCGGGGAAAAAGAAAGAGGGCATTACGATTAGCATGTGTAGTGCGTTTGGGGCACGGGGAGGGCTGTGCAACACAGAGAAGACAAGTAGTGATTTTACAGCTTCTTACAACGCAGATGGACAGTGAGTGTTATGGGGGTATGTGGGGGGTACTTGGTGAAGGGGGGAACCTAGTAAACATAATGTTCTTTCTGTAATTGTAGATTAATGATACCAAAAGAAAATAAAGCAGTAAAAAAATATATAAAAATAAATATAGGAAAGCATGCTGGCAAAATGTAAGAGGGAGGCTCAAATAGTTTGCAGAACGTCTACTTCTGTGTTATTATCTTCCATTGATGATAAAGTTCTTAGCAGTTGTTTATTTTCTGTGGCATACACAACACTGAGCCAGAAAATATGTAAATTATGTGACATACATACATACAAGTTTTCTTTGGTATCTATAGTCTTAGTTGTATAAAGCTGAATTTGGAAAAACTTTTTGAGTTCTTGCATTTAATGCCCTATGAATGGCTGATGCACACGGATGAGAAATAACACTGAAAAACAGGCAGGCCATGTGACTGCAAAGAAATGGGCCAGAACTGTCACATTCTCTCTAGACCTGAGCTGTCTAGTATGGTATCCACCAACTACAGATGGCTACTAGTACTTGAGATGCGTGTAAGTCTGAAGGGAGGTGTGCCACAGGGCATAATCCACGCTAGATGTGGAGGACTTTGTGCAATAAAACAGTGCAAAGGATCTCAAGAATAATTTTATATGAATTTTATGTTGACATATTTTGGCATGCTGGGAGAAATAAAATACATCATTCAATTTAAAAGAAAAGATACCAATAAATGGAAAAAAGCACAGTGCTTATGAATAGGATAATTAATACTGTCAAAATGTCCATACTGCCTAAAGCAAAGTACAGATTCAATGCTATCTATCAAAACACCAACACCATTCTTCAACAAACTGGAACTAACAGTTCTAAGATCATATGGAACCACAAAAGATCCCGAGTAGCCAAAGAAATACTGAGAAGAAAGAATAAAACAGCAGGGATCTTGCTTCCCCACTTCAAGCTCTACTACAAAGCCACAGTAATCAAGACAATTTGGTACTGGCACAAGAACAGACTCAAAGACCAGTGGAACGGAATTGAGAGGCCAGATATTAACCCAAACATATATTCTCAATTAATATACAATAAAGGAGTCATGAATACACAATGGGGAAATGACAGCCTCTTCAATAGCTGGTGTTGGCAAAACTGGACAGCTACATGTAAGAGAATGAAACTAGATCATTGTCTAACCCCATACACAAAAGTAAACTCGAAATGGATCAAAGACTGGAATGTGAGTTATGAAACCATAAAACCCTTAGAAGAAAACATAGGCAAAAATCTCCTGGACATAAACACAAACAACATCTTCATGAACAATATCTCCCCGGGCAAGGGAAACAAAAGCAGAAATGAACAAGTGGGACTATATCAAACCATAAAGCTTCTGTACAGCAAAGGACACCTTCAGAAGAACAAAAAGACATTCTACAGTATGAGAGAATAGACTTATCAATGACATATCTGATAAGAGGTTGACATCCAAATTATATAAAGAGCTCATGACCCTCAACAAACAGAAAGCAAATAAGCCAATTAAAAGATGGGCAGAGGAGCTGAACAGACACTTCTCCAAAGAAGAAACTCAGATGGCCAACAGGCACATGAAAACATACTCCACGCAGCTAATCACCAGAGATATGCAAATTATAACCACAATGAGATATCACCTCACACCAGTAAGGATCGCCATCATTGAAAAGACAAACAACAACAAATGTTGGCGAGGTTGTGGAGAAAGGGGAACCCTCCTACACTGCTGGTGGGAATGTCAACTAGTTCAACCATTGTGGAAAGCAGTATGGAGGTTCCTCAGAATGCTCAAAATAGGAATACCATTTGACCCAGGAATTCTCCTTCTAGGAATTTACCCTAAGAATGCAGCAGCCCATTTTGAAAAAGACAGATGCACCCCTATGTTTGTTGCGGCATGTTTACAATAGCCTAGATATGGAAGCAACCTAAATGTCCATCAGTAGATGAATGGATAAAGAAAAGGTGGTACATATACACAATGGAATATTATACAGCCATAAGAAAAAAACAGATCCTATCATTCGCAACAACATGGATGGAGATAGAGGGTATTATGCTCAGTGAAATAAGCCAGGCAGAGAAGGAAAAGTACCAGGTGATATCACTCATATGTGGAGAATAAGAACAAAGGAAAACTGAAGGAACAAAACAGCAGCAGTATCACAGAACCCAAGAATGGACTAATAATTACCAAAGGGAAAGGGACTGGGGACGATGGGTGGGAAGGGAGGGATAAGGGCGGGGAAAAAGAAAGAGGGCATTACGATTAGCATGTGTAGTGCGTTTGGGGCACGGGGAGGGCTGTGCAACACAGAGAAGACAAGTAGTGATTTTACAGCTTCTTACAACGCAGATGGACAGTGAGTGTTATGGGGGTATGTGGGGGGTACTTGGTGAAGGGGGGAACCTAGTAAACATAATGTTCTTTCTGTAATTGTAGATTAATGATACCAAAAGAAAATAAAGCAGTAAAAAAATATATAAAAATAAATATAGGAAAGCATGCTGGCAAAATGTAAGAGGGAGGCTCAAATAGTTTGCAGAACGTCTACTTCTGTGTTATTATCTTCCATTGATGATAAAGTTCTTAGCAGTTGTTTATTTTCTGTGGCATACACAACACTGAGCCAGAAAATATGTAAATTATGTGACATACATACATACAAGTTTTCTTTGGTATCTATAGTCTTAGTTGTATAAAGCTGAATATGGAAAAACTTTTTGAGTTCTTGCATTTAATGCCCTATGAATGGCTGATGCACACGGATGAGAAATAACACTGAAAAACAGGCAGGCCATGTGACTGCAAAGAAATGGGCCAGAACTGTCACATTCTCTCTAGACCTGAGCTGTCTAGTATGGTATCCACCAACTGCAGATGGCTACTAGTACTTGAGATGCGTGTAAGTCTGAAGGGAGGTGTGCCACAGGGCATAATCCACGCTAGATGTGGAGGACTTTGTGCAATAAAACAGTGCAAAGGATCTCAAGAATAATTTTATATGAATTTTATGTTGACATATTTTGGCATGCTGGGAGAAATAAAATACATCATTCAATTTAAAAGAAAAGATACCAATAAATGGAAAAAAGCACAGTGCTTATGAATAGGAAGAATTAATATTGTCAAAATGTCCATGCAGCCTAAAGCAAAGTACAGATTCAATGCTATCTATCAAAACACCAACACCATTCTTCAACAAACTGGAACTAACAGTTCTAAGATTCATATGGAACCACTCAAGACCCCGAATAGCCAAAGCAATACTGAGAAGAAAGAATAAAACAGCAGGGATCTTGCTTCCCCACTTCAAGCTCTACTACAAAGCCACAGTAATCAAGACAATTTGGTACTGGCACAAGAACAGACTCAAAGACCGGTGGAACGGAATTGAGAGGCCAGATATTAACCCAAACATATATTCTCAATTAATATACAATAAAGGAGTCATGAATACACAATGGGGAAATGACAGCCTCTTCAATAGCTGGTGTTGGCAAAACTGGACAGCTACATGTAAGAGAATGAAACTAGATCATTGTCTAACCCCATACACAAAAGTAAATTCGAAATGGATCAAAGACTGGAATGTGAGTTATGAAACCATAAAACCCTTAGAAGTAAACATAGGCAAAAATCTCCTGGACATAAACACAAACAACATCTTCATGAACAATATCTCCCCGGGCAAGGGAAACAAAAGCAGAAATGAACAAGTGGGACTATATCAAACCATAAAGCTTCTGTACAGCAAAGGACACCTTCAGAAGAACAAAAAGACATTCTACAGTATGAGAGAATAGACTTATCAATGACATATCTGATAAGAGGTTGACATCCAAATTATATAAAGAGCTCATGAGCCTCAACAAACAGAAAGCAAATAAGCCAATTAAAAGATGGGCAGAGGAGCTGAACAGACACTTCTCCAAAGAAGAAACTCAGATGGCCAACAGGCACATGAAAACATACTCCACGCAGCTAATCACCAGAGATATGCAAATTATAACCACAATGAGATATCACCTCACACCAGTAAGGATCGCCATCATTGAAAAGACAAACAACAACAAATGTTGGCGAGGTTGTAGAGAAAGGGGAACCCTCCGAAACTGCTGGTGGGAATGTCAACTAGTTCAACCATTGTGGAAAGCAGTATGGAGGTTCCTCAGAATGCTCAAAATAGGAATACCATTTGACCCAGGAATTCTCCTTTTAGGAATTTACCCTAAGAATGCAGCAGCCCATTTTGAAAAAGACAGATGCACCCCTATGTTTGTTGCGGCATGTTTACAATAGCCTAGATATGGAAGCAACCTAAATGTCCATCAGTAGATGAATGGATAAAGAAAAGGTGGTACATATACACAATGGAATATTATACAGCCATAAGAAAAAAACAGATCCTATCATTCGCAACAACATGGATGGAGATAGAGGGTATTATGCTCAGTGAAATAAGCCAGGCAGAGAAGGAAAAGTACCAAGTGATATCACTCATATGTGGAGAATAAGAACAAAGGAAAACTGAAGGAACAAAACAGCAGCAGTATCACAGAACCCAAGAATGGACTAATAATTACCAAAGGGAAAGGGACTGGGGTCGATGGGTGGGAAGGGAGGGATAAGGGTTGGGGAAAAGAAAGAGGGCATTACGATTAGCATGTGTAGTGCGTTTGGGGCACGGGGAGGGCTGTGCAACACAGAGCAGACAAGTAGTGATTTTACAGCTTCTTACAACGCAGATGGACAGTGAGTGTTATGGGGGTATGTGGGGGGTACTTGGTGAAGGGGGGAACCTAGTAAACATAATGTTCTCTCTGTAATTGTAGATTAATGATACCAAAAAAAATAAAGCAGTAAAAAAAATATATAAATAAATATAGGAAAGCATGCTGGCAAAATGTAAGAGGGAGGCTCAAATAGTTTGCAGAACGTCTACTTCTGTGTTATTATCTTCCATTGATGATAAAGTTATTAGCAGTTGTTTATTTTCTGTGGCATACACAACACTGAGCCAGAAAATATGTAAATTATGTGACATACATACATACAAGTTTTCTTTGGTATCTATAGTCTTAGTTGTATAAAGCTGAATTTGGAAAAACTTTTTGAGTTCTTGCATTTAATGCCCTATGAATGGCTGATGCACACGGATGAGAAATAACACTGAAAAACAGGCAGGCCATGTGACTGCAAAGAAATGGGCCAGAACTGTCACATTCTCTCTAGACCTGAGCTGTCTAGTATGGTATCCACCAACTACAGATGGCTACTAGTACTTGAGATGCGTGTAAGTCTGAAGGGAGGTGTGCCACAGGGCATAATCCACGCTAGATGTGGAGGACTTTGTGCAATAAAACAGTGCAAAGGATCTCAAGAATAATTTTATATGAATTTTATGTTGACATATTTTGGCATGCTGGGAGAAATAAAATACATCATTCAATTTAAAAGAAAAGATACCAATAAATGGAAAAAAGCACAGTGCTTATGAATAGGATAATTAATACTGTCAAAATGTCCATACTGCCTAAAGCAAAGTACAGATTCAATGCTATCTATCAAAACACCAACACCATTCTTCAACAAACTGGAACTAACAGTTCTAAGATCATATGGAACCACAAAAGATCCCGAGTAGCCAAAGAAATACTGAGAAGAAAGAATAAAACAGCAGGGATCTTGCTTCCCCACTTCAAGCTCTACTACAAAGCCACAGTAATCAAGACAATTTGGTACTGGCACAAGAACAGACTCAAAGACCAGTGGAACGGAATTGAGAGGCCAGATATTAACCCAAACATATATTCTCAATTAATATACAATAAAGGAGTCATGAATACACAATGGGGAAATGACAGCCTCTTCAATAGCTGGTGTTGGCAAAACTGGACAGCTACATGTAAGAGAATGAAACTAGATCATTGTCTAACCCCATACACAAAAGTAAATTCGAAATGGATCAAAGACTGGAATGTGAGTTATGAAACCATAAAACCCTTAGAAGAAAACATAGGCAAAAATCTCCTGGACATAAACACAAACAACATCTTCATGAACAATATCTCCCCGGGCAAGGGAAACAAAAGCAGAAATGAACAAGTGGGACTATATCAAACCATAAAGCTTCTGTACAGCAAAGGACACCTTCAGAAGAACAAAAAGACATTCTACAGTATGAGAGAATGGACTTATAAATGACATATCTGATAAGAGGTTGACATCCAAATTATATAAAGAGCTCATGACCCTCAACAAACAGAAAGCAAATAAGCCAATTAAAAGATGGGCAGAGGAGCTGAACAGACACTTCTCCAAAGAAGAAACTCAGATGGCCAACAGGCACATGAAAACATACTCCACGCAGCTAATCACCAGAGATATGCAAATTATAACCACAATGAGATATCACCTCACACCAGTAAGGATCGCCATCATTGAAAAGACAAACAACAACAAATGTTGGCGAGGTTGTGGAGAAAGGGGAACCCTCCTACACTGCTGGTGGGAATGTCAACTAGTTCAACCATTGTGGAAAGCAGTATGGAGGTTCCTCAGAATGCTCAAAATAGGAATACCATTTGACCCAGGAATTCTCCTTCTAGGAATTTACCCTAAGAATGCAGCAGCCCAGTTTGAAAAAGACAGATGCACCCCTATGTTTGTTGCGGCATGTTTACAATAGCCTAGATATGGAAGCAACCTAAATGTCCATCAGTAGATGAATGGATAAAGAAAAGGTGGTACATATACACAATGGAATATTATACAGCCATAAGAAAAAAACAGATCCTATCATTCGCAACAACATGGATGGAGATAGAGGGTATTATGCTCAGTGAAATAAGCCAGGCAGAGAAGGAAAAGTACCAGGTGATATCACTCATATGTGGAGAATAAGAACAAAGGAAAACTGAAGGAACAAAACAGCAGCAGTATCACAGAACCCAAGAATGGACTAATAATTACCAAAGGGAAAGGGACTGGGGACGATGGGTGGGAAGGGAGGGATAAGGGCGGGGAAAAAGAAAGAGGGCATTACGATTAGCATGTGTAGTGCGTTTGGGGCACGGGGAGGGCTGTGCAACACAGAGAAGACAAGTAGTGATTTTACAGCTTCTTACAACGCAGATGGACAGTGAGTGTTATGGGGGTATGTGGGGGGTACTTGGTGAAGGGGGGAACCTAGTAAACATAATGTTCTTTCTGTAATTGTAGATTAATGATACCAAAAGAAAATAAAGCAGTAAAAAAATATATAAAAATAAATATAGGAAAGCATGCTGGCAAAATGTAAGAGGGAGGCTCAAATAGTTTGCAGAACGTCTACTTCTGTGTTATTATCTTCCATTGATGATAAAGTTCTTAGCAGTTGTTTATTTTCTGTGGCATACACAACACTGAGCCAGAAAATATGTAAATTATGTGACATACATACATACAAGTTTTCTTTGGTATCTATAGTCTTAGTTGTATAAAGCTGAATTTGGAAAAACTTTTTGAGTTCTTGCATTTAATGCCCTATGAATGGCTGATGCACACGGATGAGAAATAACACTGAAAAACAGGCAGGCCATGTGACTGCAAAGAAATGGGCCAGAACTGTCACATTCTCTCTAGACCTGAGCTGTCTAGTATGGTATCCACCAACTACAGATGGCTACTAGTACTTGAGATGCGTGTAAGTCTGAAGGGAGGTGTGCCACAGGGCATAATCCACGCTAGATGTGGAGGACTTTGTGCAATAAAACAGTGCAAAGGATCTCAAGAATAATTTTATATGAATTTTATGTTGACATATTTTGGCATGCTGGGAGAAATAAAATACATCATTCAATTTAAAAGAAAAGATACCAATAAATGGAAAAAAGCACAGTGCTTATGAATAGGATAATTAATACTGTCAAAATGTCCATACTGCCTAAAGCAAAGTACAGATTCAATGCTATCTATCAAAACACCAACACCATTCTTCAACAAACTGGAACTAACAGTTCTAAGATCATATGGAACCACAAAAGATCCCGAGTAGCCAAAGAAATACTGAGAAGAAAGAATAAAACAGCAGGGATCTTGCTTCCCCACTTCAAGCTCTACTACAAAGCCACAGTAATCAAGACAATTTGGTACTGGCACAAGAACAGACTCAAAGACCAGTGGAACGGAATTGAGAGGCCAGATATTAACCCAAACATATATTCTCAATTAATATACAATAAAGGAGTCATGAATACACAATGGGGAAATGACAGCCTCTTCAATAGCTGGTGTTGGCAAAACTGGACAGCTACATGTAAGAGAATGAAACTATATCATTGTCTAACCCCATACACAAAAGTAAATTCGAAATGGATCAAAGACTGGAATGTGAGTTATGAAACCATAAAACCCTTAGAAGAAAACATAGGCAAAAATCTCCTGGACATAAACACAAACAACATCTTCATGAACAATATCTCCCCGGGCAAGGGAAACAAAAGCAGAAATGAACAAGTGGGACTATATCAAACCATAAAGCTTCTGTACAGCAAAGGACACCTTCAGAAGAACAAAAAGACATTCTACAGTATGAGAGAATAGACTTATAAATGACATATCTGATAAGAGGTTGACATCCAAATTATATAAAGAGCTCATGACCCTCAACAAACAGAAAGCAAATAAGCCAATTAAAAGATGGGCAGAGGAGCTGAACAGACACTTCTCCAAAGAAGAAACTCAGATGGCCAACAGGCACATGAAAACATACTCCACGCAGCTAATCACCAGAGATATGCAAATTATAACCACAATGAGATATCACCTCACACCAGTAAGGATCGCCATCATTGAAAAGACAAACAACAACAAATGTTGGCGAGGTTGTGGAGAAAGGGGAACCCTCCTACACTGCTGGTGGGAATGTCAACTAGTTCAACCATTGTGGAAAGCAGTATGGAGGTTCCTCAGAATGCTCAAAATAGGAATACCATTTGACCCAGGAATTCTCCTTCTAGGAATTTACCCTAAGAATGCAGCAGCCCATTTTGAAAAAGACAGATGCACCCCTATGTTTGTTGCGGCATGTTTACAATAGCCTAGATATGGAAGCAACCTAAATGTCCATCAGTAGATGAATGGATAAAGAAAAGGTGGTACATATACACAATGGAATATTATACAGCCATAAGAAAAAAACAGATCCTATCATTCGCAACAACATGGATGGAGATAGAGGGTATTATGCTCAGTGAAATAAGCCAGGCAGAGAAGGAAAAGTACCAGGTGATATCACTCATATGTGGAGAATAAGAACAAAGGAAAACTGAAGGAACAAAACAGCAGCAGTATCACAGAACCCAAGAATGGACTAATAATTACCAAAGGGAAAGGGACTGGGGACGATGGGTGGGAAGGGAGGGATAAGGGCGGGGAAAAAGAAAGAGGGCATTACGATTAGCATGTGTAGTGCGTTTGGGGCACGGGGAGGGCTGTGCAACACAGAGAAGACAAGTAGTGATTTTACAGCTTCTTACAACGCAGATGGACAGTGAGTGTTATGGGGGTATGTGGAGGGTACTTGGTGAAGGGGGGAACCTAGTAAACATAATGTTCTTTCTGTAATTGTAGATTAATGATACCAAAAGAAAATAAAGCAGTAAAAAAATATATAAAAATAAATATAGGAAAGCATGCTGGCAAAATGTAAGAGGGAGGCTCAAATAGTTTGCAGAACGTCTACTTCTGTGTTATTATCTTCCATTGATGATAAAGTTCTTAGCAGTTGTTTATTTTCTGTGGCATACACAACACTGAGCCAGAAAATATGTAAATTATGTGACATACATACATACAAGTTTTCTTTGGTATCTATAGTCTTAGTTGTATAAAGCTGAATTTGGAAAAACTTTTTGAGTTCTTGCATTTAATGCCCTATGAATGGCTGATGCACACGGATGAGAAATAACACTGAAAAACAGGCAGGCCATGTGACTGCAAAGAAATGGGCCAGAACTGTCACATTCTCTCTAGACCTGAGCTGTCTAGTATGGTATCCACCAACTGCAGATGGCTACTAGTACTTGAGATGCGTGTAAGTCTGAAGGGAGGTGTGCCACAGGGCATAATCCACGCTAGATGTGGAGGACTTTGTGCAATAAAACAGTGCAAAGGATCTCAAGAATAATTTTATATGAATTTTATGTTGACATATTTTGGCATGCTGGGAGAAATAAAATACATCATTCAATTTAAAAGAAAAGATACCAATAAATGGAAAAAAGCACAGTGCTTATGAATAGGATAATTAATACTGTCAAAATGTCCATACTGCCTAAAGCAAAGTACAGATTCAATGCTATCTATCAAAACACCAACACCATTCTTCAACAAACTGGAACTAACAGTTCTAAGATCATATGGAACCACAAAAGATCCCGAGTAGCCAAAGAAATACTGAGAAGAAAGAATAAAACAGCAGGGATCTTGCTTCCCCACTTCAAGCTCTACTACAAAGCCACAGTAATCAAGACAATTTGGTACTGGCACAAGAACAGACTCAAAGACCAGTGGAACGGAATTGAGAGGCCAGATATTAACCCAAACATATATTCTCAATTAATATACAATAAAGGAGTCATGAATACACAATGGGGAAATGACAGCCTCTTCAATAGCTGGTGTTGGCAAAACTGGACAGCTACATGTAAGAGAATGAAACTAGATCATTGTCTAACCCCATACACAAAAGTAAATTCGAAATGGATCAAAGACTGGAATGTGAGTTATGAAACCATAAAACCCTTAGAAGAAAACATAGGCAAAAATCTCCTGGACATAAACACAAACAACATCTTCATGAACAATATCTCCCCGGGCAAGGGAAACAAAAGCAGAAATGAACAAGTGGGACTATATCAAACCATAAAGCTTCTGTACAGCAAAGGACACCTTCAGAAGAACAAAAAGACATTCTACAGTATGAGAGAATAGACTTATAAATGACATATCTGATAAGAGGTTGACATCCAAATTATATAAAGAGCTCATGACCCTCAACAAACAGAAAGCAAATAAGCCAATTAAAAGATGGGCAGAGGAGCTGAACAGACACTTCTCCAAAGAAGAAACTCAGATGGCCAACAGGCACATGAAAACATACTCCACGCAGCTAATCACCAGAGATATGCAAATTATAACCACAATGAGATATCACCTCACACCAGTAAGGATCGCCATCATTGAAAAGACAAACAACAACAAATGTTGGCGAGGTTGTGGAGAAAGGGGAACCCTCCTACACTGCTGGTGGGAATGTCAACTAGTTCAACCATTGTGGAAAGCAGTATGGAGGTTCCTCAGAATGCTCAAAATAGGAATACCATTTGACCCAGGAATTCTCCTTCTAGGAATTTACCCTAAGAATGCAGCAGCCCAGTTTGAAAAAGACAGATGCACCCCTATGTTTGTTGCGGCATGTTTACAATAGCCTAGATATGGAAGCAACCTAAATGTCCATCAGTAGACGAATGGATAAAGAAAAGGTGGTACATATACACAATGGAATATTATACACCCATAAGAAAAAAACAGATCCTACCATTCGCAACAACATGGATGGAGATAGAGGGTATTATGCTCAGTGAAATAAGCCAGGCAGAGAAGGAAAAGTACCAAGTGATATCACTCATATGTGGAGAATAAGAACAAAGGAAAACTGAAGGAACAAAACAGCAGCAGTATCACAGAACCCAAGAATGGACTAATAATTACCAAAGGGAAAGGGACTGGGGACAATGGGTGGGAAGGGATGGATAAGGGTTGGGAAAAAGAAAGAGGGCATTACGATTAGCATGTGTAGTGCATTTGGAAGCTGCATATGTGTCCATCAGTAGATGAATGGATAAAGAAGATGTGGCACATATACACAATGGAATATTATTCACCATAAGAAGAAAGCAAATCCTACCATTTGCAACAACATGGATGGAGCTAGAGGGTAGTATACTCTGTGAAATAAGCCAGGCGGAGAAAAACAAGTACCAAATGATTTCTCTCATCTGTGGAGTATAAGAATAAAGAAAGAAAAACTGAATGAGCAAAACAACTGCAGACTCACAGAACCCACGAATGGACTAACAGTTACCAAAGGAAAAGGGACTGGGGAGAATGGGTGGAAAGGGAGGGATAAGAGGGGAAAGAAATGGAAGGGGGCATTATGATCAGCAGACATAATGTAGGGGGTCACGGGGAGAGCTGTACAACACAGAGAAGACAAGTAGTGATTCTACAGCATCTTACTACGCTGATGGACAGTGACTGTAATGGGGGTATGTGGGGGGGAGATGGGTGATGGGAGAAGTCTAGTAAACATAATGTTCCTCATGTAATTGTAGATTAATGATACCAAAGAAAAAAAACACAGTGAGATATCACCTCACACCAGTTAGGATGGCCAGTATCGAAAAGACTAAGCAACAAATGCTTGCAATGACATGGAAAAGTGGAACCCTCCTACACTGCTGGTGGGAATGTAAGCTAATTCAACCATTGTGGAAAGAAATATGGAGGTTTCTCAGAAAACTAAAACTAGAAATACCATTTGACCTGGGAATTCCACTCCTAGGAATTTACCCAAAGACTATAATTTCTCAGATTCAAAAACACATATGCACCCCTATGGTTATTGCAGCACTACTTAAGATAGCTAAGATATGGAAGCAACCTAAGTGTCCATAAGTAGATGAATGGATAAAGAAGATGTGGTACATATACACAATGGAATACTACTCAGCCATAAGAAGAAAACAAATCCTACCATTTGCAACCACATGGATGGTGCTTCAGGATATGCTTGGTGAAATAAGGCAGGCTGAGAAAGTCAAGTACCAAATGATTTCCCTCATTTGTGGAAGGCAACAAGGAAGCAAAACTGAAGGAACAAAACAGCAACAGACTCACAGACTCCAAGAAGGTACTAGCAGTTACCAAAGAGGAGGGGTAGGGGAGGAAGGGAGAAGGGGATTCAGGGGTATTATGATTGGCACACATGGTGTGTGGGGGTATCAAATGGAAGACAGTGCAGCACAGAGAAGGCAAACAGTTGACTCTGTGGCATCTTACTCCACTGATGGGCAGTGACTGCAATGGGGCATGGGCAGAACACGATAAAGGGGTGAATGTAGTAACCACATGGTTTTTTCATGTGAAACCTTTATGAGAATATATATCAATAATACCTTAATAAAATAAATAAATAAATGAAAGAAAATATCTTACTTCTTGGCAAAAAGTGAATCTGTGGCAAATTACTACACTGATGGACAGTGACTGCAATAGGGTATGGGGGGGCAACTCGATAATATGGGTGAATGTAGTAACCACATTGGTTTTTCATGTGAAACCCTCAAATGGGGGTATATCAGTAATACCTTAATAATAATAATAAAAAGAATCTTACTTCTCAACTTCCTGAGTGCTAAAATGCAATCTCATCTTTAAGATGGGATCCTTCGTGCCTTTTACTATGTAGTCTGTGGCTGGGCTTACTTGCCGTATTAATTGCCCAGGTTATATATTATGTCATTAGGGGCTCGAGGAGGAAAAGCAGCATCCAGGCAAAGCTAAAGTTAAACTGGGCCTTTTAGCAGGCTAAAGTAAAGATTACAATAGCCTCATTTAGTTGACACAATGAAGACATGGGCCATGCTGAGCTATTTTCTTATCTGGGGGATGTTCACACATTCCAGGCCAAGTTTCTCCTGGCTTTTTAGTTTTAACTCAGCTTCACTGAACAATGCTTATACTCCTACTAGTCTGACATTTTACTTTAGAGAATTAATGTGACTGCGCTCAACTGTTTAATACGGAGTTTTGGTACGGGTCTTTTTCAGAGGCCCCCACGCTACTCTGACTATACCCATGGTCCCTGTCTCAGAATCTCTGCCGCTAATTGCAAACTACTCAGCTGCAGACCACAAACCTCAATGACTGAAAGACAGTAATTTTTAAATACAAGAAAATGCACTGTCAATTCCAAAACCAAAGAAAAGAAACTTCATTCCCAAATAGAAAATACGAGAGGTACCTCATGAAAAAATTTTCAATTCTAAAGGCGCTGCCACCGGGCAGCCTCTACCCCGCCGCCCCGCTGCGGGTCCCACTTGAACTTCAGCTCCCCCGGCCCTCGCCCTCGAGGCCCCCGCCTAGAAAATCCACACAAGGCAAACCGCCCACGGGCCTTCACATATACGTGGCCTCACCTGTGCCCTCCACCTGTGGCACCGGCCCAGGCGGCGGTAGCAGGTTGGCGGCGCGGCACCAGGCCAGACAGAGAGCAGCCGCCTTCACCGCCCAGTCCCAGACAGAGGAGCAGCGGTCCAGCCAGCCCCTCTCCCCTGCCTGGCAGACTTCGGCGGCGGCGCGGACGGCCTTCTCAGCGCACTTGCTCCACCTCCCTCCCTCCCCGGACAGCCCCTCTGGTGGACTGCGCCATCTCCCGATCCCCGGCCGGGCCGGCAGGCCCACCACCCGTGTCGGTCGCTTCCCGGTCACACCGGCGATGCAGTATCCGCCAAGCAACTTGCATGGACGCCCCTCACCGGCTCCACCGCGACCTCAGGTGGAGACAGGGGTCCCCGCGCCCCGTCCGGGTCCGGCCGCCCACCGAGGTCACGTACCTTCCAGCCCGCAGAGCCGTCGCTTCGCCTTCATCCTTCAACTAGGGCCTGCTCTTGACCACCCACCGTAGATCTGCGGCAGCGTGAGCCGCTTCTCGGCCGAGCTCTCAATCTCGATGGATTCGGCGATGCGGTCGGCATGGGACAGGTTGCACCACGCGCTGTGGCCAGACGAACTGCTCTTGCGCGGCTGCCCCTCAGTGGCCACCGAGGCAGAAGGCAGGCCCGCGGCGGCATCAGGGTTCCTGGTTGCGCTGCCCCACGGCGCTAGGCTGGAGGTGGCAGAGCTGTAATGGCTCACGTCCGACCGGGGCAGCAGCTTCAAGTCCAGGTCGATCGCCGCCTTTCGCCCACCACTGGAGAGAAGAGAAGGGGCGAGGGCGGCGCCGGGGGCCCAGCAAGCGCGAAGAGGTAATCCGAGGCTGGGGAGCGAGGTCAGTGCTGCCAGCACATTCGTGCCGGAGGAAGGCACAGCCGAGGACAGCGCGGGTCCAACATCTGGTCTCCGCTGGGCACATGGTGCGAAGGAGTCGGCTGTCTGAGGGTGCCGGGTCGACACTGCGGACAGGGCCGGAGGACAGAAGAACGGAGGGAGCCGTTAGAAACCCCTCTCCTGGCGGCGCTCGCGAAGCTAATGAGTACTGAACACGGAGGCGGGAAAGCCTGAAGCTACTGCGCAGCCGCCTGAAACACGTGTTCTGTGGGCGCCCCCAAAGGCGGGCTGCTCTGCGTTGGCGCTCACTCATTGGCCACGAGGGACGCCTGTCTGGGGCGGGCCTGCGAGTGGCTCTGCGCAATAAATGGCAGTCAGCGCCATCAATCGAAGCGAGGCAGCCAATGGGCGTGCACGCAGAACACATTGAATAAGCAAAATAGCACCAGATTCACATAACCCAAGAATGGACTAACAGTTACCAAAGGGAAAGGGACTGGGGTGGATAGCTGGTAATGGAGAGATAAGGGGAGAGGGAAAGAAAGCGTGCATTACTATTAGCACGTATAATGTGGGAGTGGGGATCACAGGGAGGGCTATACAACACAGAGAAGACAAGTAGGGATTCTACAGTATCTTACTATGCTCATGGACAGTGACTGCAATGGGGTACCTGGAGGCATCTTCATGATGGGGGGAGTCTAGCAAACATAATGTTACTCATCTAATTATATATTAATGACAGAAAGATAGATAGACAGATAGGTAGATAGATAGATAATGAATGAGTGAATGAATGAATGAATAAATAAATAAATAAATAAATAAATAAATAAATAAAAGAATGCAGCAGACCAGTATAAAAAAGATATGTGCACCCCTATGTTTATCACAGCACTATTCACAATAACCAATCTACAATTATATGAGCAACATTATGGTTACTAGACTCCCCAGGTCATCAAGTAGCCCCACCACATACCCCATTACAGTCACTGACCATCAGCCTAGTAAGCTGATATAGAATCACTACTTGACTTCTCTGTACTAAACTGACTTCCCCTTGGGACCCCTCCCACATTATGTGAGCTAATTGTAATACCCCTTTGTATTTCCCCGCCCTTATCCCACCCTTCCCACCCATTCTCTCCAGTCTCTTTCCCTTTGGTAACTGTTAGTCCATTCTTGGGTTCTGTGATTCTGCTGCTGTTTTGTTCCTTCAGTTTTCCTTTGTTCTCATACTCTACATATGAGTGAAATAATTTGGTACTTGTCTCTTTCCACCTGGCTTATTTCACTGAGCATAATACCCTCTAGCTCCATCCATGTTGTTGCAAATGGTAGGATTTGTTTTCTTCTTATGGCTGAATAATATTCCATTGTGTATATGTACCACATCTTCTTTATCCATTCATCTACTGATGGACACTTGGGTTGCTTCCATTTCTTGGCTATTGTAAATAGTGCTGCAATAAACATACGGATGCAACTGTCTTTTTGAAACTGGGCTGCTGCATTTCTCTGAATTTTTAATACTGGCTTCCTGCATCCAGTACATGTGCTCCAGATTTTAATAGTAAACATGAATTTGTAACACTCCATCCTAAATTTCAGCTTTTCACTAACTTTATTCTAACGATTTCAGTCCCATTTTGTTAAGTGCCTGAACCTGGCAAATATTCCACATGTAATTCCAGTTTGGTTCCTAGAGTCTCGGTATTTTTGGTTTAATCATTGGTCTGAAAGCTTTCAGGATACTCTGCAGGAGAAGAAAATGGTATTGGCTCCCTTTTGGCATTTAGTATTGATCCTTCTTCCATAATTAAAAAAGATATTTTTTTGAGAGGGCATCTCTCATATTTATTGATCAAATGGTTGTTAACAACAATAAAATTCTGTATAGGGGACTCAATGCACAATCATTAATCAACCCCAAGCCAAATTCTCAACAGTCTCCATTCTTCTGAAGCATAACAAACAAGTTCTTACATGGTGAACAATTTCTTACACAGTAAATAAGTTCTTACATGGTGAACAGTGCAAGGGCAGTCATATCACAGAAACTTTCAGTTTTGATCTCACATCATGAACTATAAACAATCAAGTCAGATATGATTATTCGTTTGATTTTTATACTTGATTTATATGTGAATCCCACATTTCTCCCTTATTATTATTATTGTTTTTTAATAAAATGCTGAAGTGGTAGGTAGATGCAAGATAAAGGTAGAAAACATAATTTAGTGCTGTAAGAGGGCAAATGTAGATGATCAGGTCTGTGCCTATAGACTAAGTATTAATCCAAGCTAGACAAGGGCAACAAAACATCCACGGATGCAGAAGATTTCTATCAAAACGGGGGGGGGGTGAGGTTCTAAGCCTCACCTCTGTTGATCCCCAATTTCTCTCCTGATGGCCCCCCTTCAACTGTGCATGTCTTAGGTTGTTCCTCCCTTGAGGAATCTTACCTGTCTCTGGCTAACCAGTCATCTTCCAGGGCCATACAGGGAAATGTAAAGTTCGTAAGTGAGAGAGAAGCAATATTCTTTGAAAAGGATAGCTTTCTACTTCTTTGCAGATTTATGCCGTGTGGCTTCTATGCCCAGCATTTGTCTTGAGGTATCTTTACCACTTGGAAGAATTATGATACTCAGTAATTTTCGATATGAGGCACGAATTCTACTAAAGGGTTGTAATTAGGAAGAAGAAAAGCTACAGAAGTAGCAGACAGAAGAAAACATGGGAAAATTGATTATTTCTTTGACATATCTTCTTGTAGAGTAACATAAGCATGTATAGGTTTTAACAAACTACTAATTAAATTGCATACACACATTAACAGAATAGGAATACAGATACATAACAAAAGCAGACCTACAATTACCAGCCATATCCAGTGAAACCAAGAAAACCAGTTAGGTACCCTAAGCATTTGTAAAAACTTATCAATGATATGATGGATAATGTCTAACTGAATTTGAATAGTTTGAGAAAAATCAGACAAATTAAAACAACACATTCCTGGGAACTGTTCACATCCCATATGTTCTTTTAACAGTAGATAGTCTATAGACGCACGATTTTGGAGCACTGCAACTTGCCCTTCTCCTAATTCTTGGTTGAGTTCCGACAGTATAGATCCAGTCAAATTTGTTGTTTTACTGTATGCACAGGCCAGCTTAGATATCTCCTTCTTCATTCCAATGGCAAGTCCAGGAACCGGTGGGATGAATGCAGCTACAACTGCAACAGTGCCAGGGTCTTTGTTGAAGTTTTTTGATGATCATCTTCTGAAATGACTCTTCCAGAGGATGTTGATGTTGGAAGATCTTCTTCATACAGTATCTTAATTCATTTTCTGGGTAGCCAAATTAGGCCTTCATCCTCTGTATAAACACAAACAAACCCTTTGCCCACACTTTGATATGACCTTTATACCATTGTGAAGAACCTATTGGAGATAACCACACAGGAACTGCTTTTTTTTAAGAGAAAGATATATTATCAGAAAAGTGTACTTCCATAGCTGATCATCCCACACCCTTTAAAAGATCAAAATTAAGGATATGCAAAGGATGCATTAATCATTGATTTACAGTTAGTTTTATCCTATCGGGAAGTATTCCCCCATTTCTTTCTTTTTTTGTTATCATTAATCTACAATTACATGAAGAATATTATGTTTACTAGGCTCTCCCCTACACCAAGTCCCCCCCACAAACCCCATTACAGTCACTGTCCATCAGCATAGCAAAATGTTGTAGAATCACTACTTGTCTTCTCTGTGTTGCACAGCCCTTCCCTTTCTCCCACCCCCACATTATGCATGCTAATCATACTACCCCTTTCTTCTTCCCCCCCTTATCCCTCCCCATCCACCCATCCTCCCCAGTCCCTTTCCCTTTGGTAACTGTTAGTCCATTCGTGGGTTCTGTGATTCTGCTGCTGTTTTGTTCCTTCAGTCTTTCCTTTTTTCTTATACTCCACAGATGAGTGAAATAATTTGGTACTTGTCTCTTTCCACCTGGCTTATTTCACTGAGCATAATACCCTCTAGCTCCATCCATGTTGTTGCAAATGGTAGGATTTGTTTTCTTCTTACGGCTGAATAATATTCCATTGTGTATATGTACCACATCTTCTTTATCCATTCATCTACTGATGGACGCTTAGTTGCTTCCAATTCTTGGTTATTGTAAATAGTGTTGCGATTAACATAGTGGTGCATCTGTCTTTCAAACTGGAGTGCTGCATTCTTATGGTAAATTCCTAGGAGTGGAATTCCTGGGTCAAATGGTAAGTCTATTTTGAGCATTTTGAGGAAACTCCATACTGCTTTCCACAATGGTTGAACTAATTTACATTCCCACCAGCAGAGTAGGAGGGTCCCCCTTTCTCCACAACCTCACCAACATTTGTTGTTGTTTGTCTTTTGGATGGCAGCCATCCTTACTGGTGTGAGGTGATATCTCATTGTGCTTTTAATTTGCATTTCTCTGATGACTAGTGATGTGGAGGATCTTTTCATGTGTCTGTTGGTCATCTGAATTTCTTCTTTGGAGAACTGTCTGTTCAGCTCCTCTGCCCATTTTTTAATTGGATTATTCACTTTTTGTTTGTTGAGGTACATGAGCTCTTTAAATATCTTGGATGTCAAGCCTTTATCGGATCTGTCATTTACAAATATATTGTCCCATACTGTAGGGTACCTTTTTGTTGTATTGATGGTGTCTTTTGCTGTACAGAAGCTTTTCAGCTTGATATAGTCCACTTGTTCATTTTTGCTTTTGTTTTCCTTGCCTGGGGAGATATGTTCAAGAAGAGGTCACTCATGTTTATGTCTAAGAGATTTTTGCCTCTGTTTTTTTCTAACAGTTTTATGGTTTCATGAGTTACATTCAAGTCTTTGATCCATTTTGAATTTACTTTTGTGTATGGGGTTAGACAATGGTCCAGTTTCATTCTCTTACATGTAGCTGTCCATATTTGCCAAAACCCTCTGTTGAAGAGTCTGTCATTTCCCAATTGTATATCCATGGCTCCTTTATCAAATATTAATTGACCATATATGTTTGGGTTAATGTCTGGATTCTCTAATCTGTTCCACTGGTCTGTGGCTCTGTTCTTGTGCCAGTACCAAATTGTCTTGATTACTATGGCTTTGTAGTAGAGCTTGAAGCTGGGGAGTGAGATCCCCCCAACACTTTGTTCTGCTTTGTGAGGATTGTTTTGGCTATTTGGGGTCTTTGGTGTTTCCATATGAATTTTTGAACTATTTGTTCCAGTTCATTGAAGAATGTTGCTATTAATTTGATAGGGATTGCATCAAATCTGTATACTGCTTTGGGAAGGATGGCCATTTTGACAATATTAATTATTCCTAGCCAAGAGCATGGGATGAGTTTCCATTTCTTAGTGTCCCCTTTAATTTGTCTTAAGAGTGTCTTGTAGTTTTCAGGGTATAGGTCTTTCACTTCCTTGGTTAGGATTATTCCTATTTATTTGATTCTTTTTGATGCAGTTGTGAATGGAGTTGTTTTCCTGATTTCTCTTTCTATTGGTTCATTATTAGTGTATAGGAAAGCCACAGATTTCTGTGTGTTAATTTTGTATCCTGCAACTTTGCTGTATTCCGATATCAGTTCTAGTAGTTTTGGAGTGGAGTCTTTAGGGTTTTTTATGTACAATATCATGTCATCTGCAAATAGTGACAGTTTAACTTCCTCTTTACCAATCTGGATTCCTTGTATTTCTTTGTTTTGTCTAATTGCCATGGCTAGGACCTCCAGTACTAAGTTAAATAACAGTGAGGAGGGTGGGCATCCCTGTTTTGTTCCCGATCTCAGAGGAAAACCTTTCAGCTTCTTGCTGTTCAGTATGATGTTGGCTGTGGGTTTATCATATATGGCCTTCATTATGTTGAGGTACTTGCCCTCTACACCCATTTTGCTGAGAAGCTTTTTTCATGAATGAATGTTGAATTTTGTCAAATGCTTTTTCAGCATCTATGGAGATGATCATGTGGTTTTTGTCTTTCTTTTGGTTTATGTGGTGGATGATGTTGATGGATTTTCGAATGTTGTACCATCCTTGCATCCCTGGGATGAATCCCACTTGGACATGGTGTATGATCCTTTTGATATATTTTTGAATTCAGTTTGCTAATATTTTATTGAGTATTTTTGCATCTACATTCATCAGGGATATTGGTCTGTAATTTTCTTTTTTGGTGGGGTCTTTGACAGGTTTTGGTATTAGGGTGATGTTGGCTTCATAGAATGAGGTTGGGAGTATTCCCTCTTCTTCTATTTTTTGGAAAACTTTAAGGAGAATGGGTATTATGTCTTCTCTGTATGTTTGATAAAATTCCGAGGTAAATCCATCGGGCTGGGGGTTTTGTGTTTGGGTAGTTCTTTGAGTAAAATTTCAATATTTTTGCTCGTAATTGGTTTGTTTAACTTTTGTGTTTCTTCCGTGGTCAGTCTTGGAAGGTTGTATTTTTCTAGGAAGTTGTCCATTTCTTCTAGATTTTGCAGCTTGTTAGCATTTAGCTTTTCATAGTAGTCTTTAATAATTCTTTGTATTTCTGTGGAGTCTGTCGTGATTTTTCCATTCTCATTTCTGATTCTGTTGATGTGTGTTGATTCTCTTTTTCTCTTAATAAGTTTGGCTAGAGGTTTAACTATTTTGTTTATTTTCTCAAAGAACCAGCTCTTGGTTTCGTTGAGTTTTTCTATTGTTTTATTCTTCTCAATTTTGTTTATTTCTTCTCTGATCTTTATTATGTCCCTCCTTCTGCTGACTGTAGGCCTCATTTGTTCTTCTTTTTCCAGTTTCGATTATTCTGATTTTAGACTATTTATTTCGGATTGTTCTTCCTTCTTTAAGTGTGCCTGGATTGCTGTATACTTTCCTCTTAAGACTGCTTTTCACTGTGTCCCACAGAAGCTGGGGCTTTGTATTGTTGTTGTCATTTGTTTCCATATATTCCTTGATGTCTATTTTAATTTGTTCGTTGAACCATTGATTATTTAGTTACATGTTGTTAGGCCTCCATGTGTTTGTGAGCCTTTTTGGTTTCTTTGTAGAATTTATTTCTAGTTTTATACCTTTGTGGTCTGAAAAGTTGGTTGGTAGAATTTCAATCATTTGGAATTTTCTGAGGCTCTTTTTGCGACCTACTATGTGGTCTCTTCTGGAGAATGTTCCATGTGCAGTTGAGAAGAATGTGTATCCTGTTGCTTTTGGATGTAGAGTTCTATAGATGTCTATTAGGTCCATCTGTTCTAGTGTGTTGTTCAGTGCCTCCGTGTCCTTACTTATTTTCTGTCCAGTGGATCTATCCTATGGGGTGAATGGCGTGTTGAAGTCTCCTAAAATGAATGCATTGCATTCTATTTCCCTCTTTAGTTCTGTTAGTATTTGTTTCACATATGCTGGTGCTCCTGTGTTGGGTGTATATATATTTAGAATGGTTATATCCTCTTGTTGGACTGAGCCCTTTATCATTACGTAATGTACTTCTTTATCTCTTGTTACTTTCTGTGTTTTGAAGTCTATTTTGTCTGATACTAGTACTGCAACCCCTGCTTTCTTCTCCCTATTGTTTACATGAAATATCTTTTTCCATCCCTTGACTTTTAGTCTGTGCATGTCTTTGGGTTTGAAGTGAGTTTCTTGTAAGCAGCATATAGATGGGTCTTGCTTTTTCATCCATTCTATTACTCTGTGTCTTTTGATTGGTGCATTCAGTCCATTTACATTTAGGGTGACTATTGAAAGATCTGTACTTATTGCCATTGCAGGCTTTAGATTCGTGTCTACCAAAGGTTCAAGGTTAGCTTCTTTAGTATCTTACTGCCTAACTTAGCTCGCTTATTGAGCTGTTATATACACTGTCTGGAGATTCCTTTCTTCTCTCCCTTCTTATTCCTCCTCCTCAATTCTTTATATGTTGGTTGTTTTATTCTGTGCTCTTTCGTGTTTCCTTTAACTGCTTTTGGTGGGTTGTTGATTTTATTTTTTGCCTTTAGTTAGTATTTTGTTGGTCTGCTTTCTTTGCTGTGATTTTATTTTCTCTGGTGACATCTGTTTAGTCTTAGGAGTGCTCCCGTCTAGACTAGTCCCTCTAGAATACCCTGTAGAATTGGTTTGTGGGTGGCAAATTCCCTCAACTTTTGCCTGTCTGGGAATTGTTTAATCCCTCCTTCATATTTAAATGATAATCGTGCTGGATACAGTATCCTTGGTTCAAGGCCCTTCTGTTTCATTGCATTAAATATATCATGCCATTCTCTTCTGGCCTGTAAGGTTTCTGTTGAGAAGTCTGATGATAGCCTCATGAGTTTTCCTTTATAGGTGATCTTTTTCTTTTCTCTAGCTGCCTTCAAAACTCTGTCCTTGTCCTTGTTCTTTGCCATTTTAATTATTATGTGTCTTGGTGTTGTCCTCCTTGGGTCCTTTCTGTTGGGAGTTCTGTGTATTTCCATGGTCTGTTCGATTATTTCCTCCCCCAGTTTGGGGACGTTTTCAGCAATTATTTCTTCAAAGACACTTTCTATCCCTATTTCCCTCTCTTATTCTTCTGGTACCCCTATAATGCGGATATTGTTCCTTTTGGTTGGTCACACAGTTCTCTTAATATTGTTTCGTTCCTGGAGATTCCTTATCTATCTGTGTCAGCTTCTATGCGTTCCTGTTCTCTGCTTTCTATTCCATCAATGGCCTCTTGCATCTTACCCATTCTGCTTATAAATCCTTCCAGAGTTTGTTTCACTTCTGTAATCTCCTTCCGGACATCTGTAATCTCCCTCCAGACTTCATCCCTTAGCTCTTGTATATTTCTCTGCATCTCTGTCAGCATGTTTATGATTTTTATTTTGAATTCTTTCTCAGGAAGACTGGTTAGGTCTGTCTCCTTCTCATGTGTTGACTCTGTAATCTTTGTCTGCCTCAAATTTTACCTTTTCATTTTGATAGAGACAGTTTGCAGAGCTGGCACGAGTGACGGCTGGAAGAACTTCCCTTCTTGTTGGTTTGTGGCCTTCCTCTCCTGGGAGAACAGTGACCTCTAGTGGCTTGTGCTGGGCAGCTGCATGCAGACGCGGCTTCTGATTCTTGCCCGGCCGCTATGGAGTTTATCTCTGCTGTTGCTGTGGGCATGGCCTGCCTCGGGAAGCTGCTCTGATATGGCGGAGCCGCGTTGGAGGGGAAACGGCAGGGAGGCTGTTTATCTCTGTGAGGGCCCTCTGTCTGACCTGCCCTGCTATACAGGGGTATAGGGTGCCCGGAGTTCCCTGCTGCTGGACTAAGTGTCCCAGGACGCATCCGTCTGGCTGTGTGGTCCCTGTCCCTTTAACACTTCCAAAAAGCACTCGCTTTTCTTTTTCCCTGGGGCACCGGCTGCCGGGACCTACTCACACATCTTACTGTCCTTTTTCCCTAGTATCCAGCACCCCACGCATGCACTGTCTGCAGTCCAGTGCGGATGGCAAGGGCTGGCTGATTAGCAGTCCTGGGCTCCTTCTCCCTCCCTCTCTGACTCCTCTCCTCCCGCTGGGGAGCTGGTGTGAGGGGCGCTCAGGTCCCACTTGACTGCGGCTTGTATCTTACCCCCTTCATGAGGTGCTGGGTTCTCGCTGGTGTGGATGTAGTCTGGTTGTTTTCCTGTGTCTTCTGGTCTCTCTTTCAGGAAGAGTTGTCTTTGTTGTATTTTCAAGCATATATGTGGTTTTGGGAGGAGATTTCTGCTCCTCTACTCACGCCGCCATCTTGGCTCCACCTCTAAAAAAGATTTTGACATCTTAGGAAAAATGATTGATTCCATGTATGGTACCAAAAGATCACAAAGTTAAATTGAGAATTGTAGTGTTATCCCAGAGGAAAAGGAATATGCCATTATATTTTTAGAGGAATCAATTCTTTCTTTAAGACATACTGAGAATTAATCTTGCCTTTAGAGCCCTCTGGCTGTATTTTTTCTTAGCAATATTATGATCTATTTTTGATGTTTTAGTTCATAGAAAATTTCAATCTGTTACATACGTTCACATTTATTGAATTCTTTTTCTTCTTTGAAGTTCTATTCATGGTCTTCATAGGACTGATTTTATCTTGGTTTTCACAGTGTATATTGTGGTACCTCATTAATTTGGTGAAAGTAGCAGTTGGTTTGGTATATCTAATCTGTATTGCTCTCATCTTCATGAATTTAAGCAAACATCTTTCTCCTAGGCTTGAGTTTCTATATCTTAAGCAGTTTGGATTAAGTTACCCCTACCACCTCTGAGATGTTTGGACTTAGTATTGTCCCCAGGTTGAAGGCTGTTTCATTCTTAGTCCCATCCCTAGTTGCTTCACTGTACCAATCCAAGACCATTTCATAATTTTGAACAGGTGAAAGCTGTTTGGTTCTTGGTAAAAAATAAGAAAAATGATTTTAGAAGGAATTTTGAAGCCACATCTTAAATGTTATCAAAATGGAATTTACCTATAATTAATGATGCTGTAAATATTTGTGGTGTAAAATTTAATGTGCTGTAGAAATTAGTGATGCTACAGTTGGAATTTGAAGAATTTTTATAGCCAACATGTAATTTTTTATTTAAATACAGTTCATCTGTATATTTCTATTTCATCCAATTTACGATGCCATTAATGGATAGACACAACCTTATTTAAAATACTGCTAAGAAAGACTGCCAGCTAACAGACTCACCATTGAGTCTAAGGTATACCCCTATTTCAGAGACATTAAAATGTAAATCTTAGTCATTTTGAGTTTTCAGGCCCTTTTCTGTCCTAACAGTGACATGGGACCACTCTTCTATTGACAGTTTATCTTAAAACACCTGCAAAACCGGAAGGAGTTCCTGTTTCATAAGAACAAGTGGACCTCTTTCCTTCACCGTCACTAGTAAGAGTTAAAAATTAGATTTTGTAGTTTTCAAAGAAACCATGCTTATCTTATTGCTGATTTTGTGTATTTATGTGTGTCCCTTTATTAGCACCTCAGGCAAGTAGAAGTGGCTGGAACTTTTTTTGAGATTTTTGGAAGTGGAGTTTCACAATTATCTATAGTGGATCAAACTACAATAGCAAATATGTGTCCAGAATATGGTGCTATCCTCAGCTTTTTCCCTGTTGACAGTGTGACTTTAAAACATTTAGAACATACAGGTAAGAAGCAAGATCATTTAGGATAAACTTGTTACATTTCCAGTGTGTGTCTCTGAAATATTCTATAGTAAGTCACTATTCTTGTACATGTTATTTAGTTATTCATGAAATTGTCTTATTTTAAAAGAATGCATAAATGCATATTAAACTTCCCAGATTCTGGTCTGTTCCTGGTTCCCTGGGGCCCATTTACGGCAACGTAAAGGGATTATCTATACTGCCTACCTTCAGCTTTGCTTTTCCCCATAATGATGGAGACCTCCATTCTGCTTAGGGATCAGAGGTTGCAGTTTAATGGGAGTCAAGCTTGAGAATATTCTCATCTGTTCTTTTAGCAGGAATAGGTGGTCACCAGACAAAGAGTTTGGGACCCAGTGCTCTGACAGTAAGAAGCACGTGATTTGGTGAAAAGCAGCACAGGGTTACAAGTTCCGAATCTTCTGTAGCCTGGTAAGCTAGGAGTTTTTACCACTCTTATGTTGAGTAGTTTATGTATTATAAGAAGTACCTGAAAACCCACAATGTGTTGATACTACATAAGGCCCCTTATTTTTAAAAAGCAGGATCTCTTTTCTTATTTTGATCCACTTCCTCTTTTTTTTAAGTAAAAACAATTTTGTTTTTTTATTGAAGCATAGTTGCTATACAATCTTATATTGGTTTCAGGTATACAACACAGTGATTCAACACTTACATACATCATTAAATGCTCACCCCAGAACTGTTGACTATATGCTGTACTTTCATGTCTGTGACTAATTTATATTATGATTGAGATTTTGTGACTCTCTGTTTCATCCACCAACCCCAATTCCTCCCCCATGGTAACCACCAGTGACTTCTCAGTGTCTATCAGCCTATTGCCTGTTTTTTTCATTTTGTTTTGTTTTGTTTTTAAATTGCCCCTCTTCCTCTTTTAAAGAGATCATTGCTGAACTCCTAATCTCTAATCATACATATATTTGGGGAATATATTCTAGTATTTTTCATTTTGGGAGAAGATTATTATAAGTCACATGGCAAAATGAATAACAATTCATTTGGATTCTTGGAGAGGGAATAGTCCTCATAAAATGCTGAGATTTCTTCAAGCTGGATTTTGATGGGTGGCTTCTACATGGGTCTGGGCTTTCTCATGTGGTGGCTTTAGGAATCCAGTGGTCTGAGGACACAGAGACAGCCAGCCTTCTGGAAATCACACTGCTTTGGTGCAGGGGGAACACAGACCCCACCCCTTGCTGGAGGAATGTTACTGTTACATTGTGAGAAGAACTTATAACTTGGAGGATGTGTTCTGTGACAATCCTGCGGAAAGACCATCTGCATAAGTCACTTTACTTCTCATCAGGCTTACAGAGAACCACCCCAATGTTCAATTGGAAACTTTTAATATCAACATCTAAATTCTTTAATTTCTGCTTTTTCTCTGTAAAACTGTTCTTAACTTTCACTTTATTCTTTCATTTTAACTATTAATATTGTTTATTGTTTACGGAAAGTGATGGATTTCTTCCTTCATGGTGGATAGTAATTTATTATGTTCGGTTTTATTACTGGTTTTTCTTTTGCAAATAATATTTTTTGCGAGTCTTATAGAAGTTGCTCAGTATTTATCATCAGTGATTAACTTTTAAGTAAGGGCTGGTAGGTGTTTTTAGCAAGTAGCGTTTTCATGAAGGGTATACTTTACTCTTGAGAATAATATCAAATATTAATTTGGAATGAAATCTATTCTGAGTATTATGTAATCTGGAATATTTGTTTCTTGCTCATCATTGGAACGCAGAACCCTACCCCCAAAGATTTCGCAATTCCTTACTTGATTTTTGTTATTAATCTTCTTTGTAGGTTTTGACAAAGACAAACTCAAGTCAATGGAAGCATACCTTAAAGCTGTGAAATTGTTTAGCAATAACCAGAATAATTCAGGAACGCCTGAGTACTCCCAAGTATATACAGAATAACCCAAGTAGTAATGAAGAGTGTAAATTCTGGAGCCTAACCACCTGGGTTTGAATCCCAGCCCTAAAATTTATTAGTTTTGTAACCTTGGGCACTTTATTTAGCCTTTCTGCCTCAGTTTCCCCATCTCTAAGATAGGAAGATCCTATCTAACTCAGGATTCTTTAAAGATCAAACACAAATTCATTAGAACAGCCTCAGGCACATAGTAAGTGCTCAATAAATTTTAGCCATTATTACTATTTAACAAGCTAATGGGTATGTGAGTCTCATTTTATTAATTAATTTTACATAGATTTCTATTACAGTGAATTTTTCAACTTTTTATGGGGTCTAAATTTTTAGTATTTTAAGTACAAAATTGACTCTTAATTTAGCACTCTAATTTTTTTCTACTTCATGATCACTATAATATCCTCCCAAAATACCAGTTTTGATGATGTCTGCATCTGGTTAATGTCTATATTTTGTGAAAATCCACAATTATGAAAGGGATATCCAGTTATGCAGTCTTAAATGTTAAATATATTTTACAATCTAAGCAAACGTTTGTAATCTGTTGAGGATTTGTGTTTATATTGAAGTAGGTAGTATTCACTTTCAGGAGTCTTAATTTTAATAACATTCATTTTCTAGTAGTGTGTCAAGGATCTAAATAAACAACAGGATGTTATCATAGGTGTGGTTAACTGTTAGCTATATTTTTTGTGGGGGGTGGGAATCCATTTTCTCACCCAGCTGTATTGTTCTTGATAGCATGTATCCCTCCTTGAAATTTTAATTTGTGTACTGGTTTGTCTGTCTTTCCAAATGGAAGGTACACATAGGCTCCATTAGGACAGGAACTTGTGTCTGCACTATTTATTTTTATTTATTTTTATTTTTTGCATTGCATCTTCAGCTCCTAGAACACTGACTGGCACACAGTAGATATTCAGGAAACATGTTAGGCAAATAGGTGAATACATTACTGGCATATTGAAGGCTAGTATAGCACCCGTAGGGATTGAATTGGTGTAAATTTGCTTTGGTCGGGTCTTCCAACTTCTGTGAGGATTTTCTGGTCCACTTCACCACTGTTTATTGACTCTAGTGCTTTGTCCACATTAAAAAACAAAGAAGGGAAGAAAGAATGTAGGAAAGAGTAAGAAAAAGTAAGTAGAAACGTGGTAGTGGTAAAATAAAATGGAATACATTTGCTTATTAAAAACCTGACCATATTAAGAAATAAAGCTATAACCCATCAAGAAATTGATTTCAAGAGAAACTCATGAATCCCACTTTTAAACACAAAGACTACGATCACCTGGAGCCAAGAAATGAAGGCATAAGAAAAGCAGGTTTGTGGTCAAGGTCATTCAGAACAAGCGGGGTTGTAGAGGAATCATGAAGGTCTCAATGAAGGGAAACTTAATTTGCACATACGCTGGATAAGTGGATGACAGGAAGTGATAGAAATACCAGAGAAATTAATAGAAACTTAGGTGGAAGGTGGGGCTTTTAAAAAAATAATTTTTTGAACCAAGGAATAAAAGTGTGACCTGCAGGAGCCTGCATGGCCAGCTAGACACTGGGGAACCAGCAAATGAAAAACCCTTTCTCTGTTGTGTCCCTCCAGCACCATCTACCGACTGGCCGTGAAAGGGTAAATGCTCACGAGCCCAACTCCACTGTCACAGAACAGGCAAAGAAGGGAGAATTTAGAGCTCAGAGGCCAAAGTTGATAGTCACCACAGGCATCCACTGTACAAGAGACATCTGTGAAGACAGTGTTTATCATCTTCCTGGGAAAAAAAAACATTTGGGGAACAGAAAATTTTTTACAGACTATTCAATTGATGTTGGACAGTGTGTGCATTGTTCTGCTAGTCTTCTAGCAGTTTTTGTCATGTTTCATAAATGGGGTTGTTAAAAAAATCTGTATTTCTGGTGTTGAATGTCAGAATGAATACGTAACTCAGTGTGCTTCAGAAATTAGTCCTTAAGTTAGAATCTTTACTTAAAGTTCTAAATCCTTTCCCTTTTCTCCATGATCTAGGTGATCCAGATTAATCTGAATTCAATAGTTCCATCTGTCAGTGGTCCAAAAAGACCTCAGGATAGAGTTGCTGTGACAGAAATGAAAAGTGATTTCCAAGCTTGCTTAAATGAAAAGGAAGATCACTCTATTGATATCCTTGTCAGTGCACTTTGTGTTGAATAAGTAATATAGAACTAGCCAGGTGACCCATAAAGTCAATCTGCTGTGTTTTTTTGTTACAGCACACAACATCAGCCCCATTTTTCCTTCTGACCAAAGTATAGATCAGTCATTTACCCAGGTCCACTGTGAGGAGCAGAGGTTGACTGTCTCTCTTTAAGTTAAAATTTAAATTAATTAAAATTTGGGTTTCTTAGTCACAGTGGCCTCATTTCAGGTGCTGGATAGTTACTTGTGGTTAACACTTTTGTGTTGGACAGCATAGATACTAAATATTCACATCATCACAGAAAAATTCTGTTGAATAGCACTGTTCTAGACTTTTGTGACTTCCCAGAATAGGAGAAAAACACTACTGTGTAACTAATTATTCTCAAAATCTGGTAACAAGTGACCTCTTTGACTTGGGGGTTTATACAGAATTTCTGAGAATCATGGCTTCAATCTTGCCACTTTCTCTATTCTGAGAACTAGTAACTGGCTTTCAGAGCCTTCCTTTCTTAAAATTTCTTTGTGTGTGTGTGTGTGTATGTGTGTGTGTGAGAGAGAGAGAGAGAGAGAGAGAGAGAGAGAGAGAAGAGAGAGAGAGAGAGAGAGAGAGAGAGAAAGAGAGAGAGAGAGAGAGAGAGAGAAAGAAAATGTCAGACTTAGACAGGAACAAAATGGTGTGTTGAATTCCCATGTACTTCACTTCAACAATTAACAACTCATTGGCAGTCTTGCTTCATCTATTTTATACACATAGGTTCACAGGCTCATTTTGAAGCAGATCTTCAGGGCCATTGTTAACAAAGAAAATTTGTACATCTCTTGAGTATTACCTGAACAGCAGTGAGCAGAGAACAATAAAGCCAAGGTATACCTGCATTCTGGGTAGTTGGCTGTACCTAGTAATTCTTATTGTGACTACTCAAATTCATATTTTAGCTGAATCTTAACTACTAAAGGTCATGAATCTTTAGCAACACTCACAAATAATCAGAACTTCCAGTGTCAAATCATCATATGTCAAGGATCTGCTGTATTTTCTGCCAGTCTTTTTTCCTATTTGTATCCAGAATGCATAGTTTATATTTATGTGCAAATTTACATAGGTTGGATTTAAAGGCTTCCAAATTGCTGCCGAAAAGCAGAATGATGCCTTCACTATTTGCTATGAATAGGTGTCTATCAGCTGTCCCATGAGTCTGTCGTCGTCGCTGCAGTTACCAGTTGCATCAATAACTGCAATCCATCTGTCATGCTCTCTGCAGGTAGGTTGTGTTTTATGGCCATACATAGTCTTTTCCTAAATTAGTTTTTACTTTTCTGTTATGTGGTTTTTCTATATCACACGTGAGTATCAGTGTCTGTGTCTGAGAAACTTCATGAGATTTTTAGGTCTTCAACATTAGGTCTCAAGGAGACTAGGTTTGATTTATGTTACTAATTTTGTTTTTATTACATGGGAGGTAAATTTTTAAAAAATCATAACTTGCATGTCTATTAGTTTTAGGTTGTATCTGCTGCTTCTGGTAATTTAGAAGTATAATGATCGAATCCTTTGATAATCTATGTGAAGTTTCCATAGTAGTGTGCCATAGTCCATTGAGAGTAAAAGTTGATTGGTAAGGATTGTAAATGAAATCAGTTGTATGCACATAGAACCACTCATTGTTAAAAGTCATGTGTAATACATGCTGAATTATTATTTATTATGACTGGAATTTTAAAAGGCTCACTATGCATTGGTTACTGTGTGCATTATATTACTACATATCGTCCTTTGGTCCATTTATGCGCATGCCACATCAGGCTGCACGTGAACAATTTACAATGTAAAGCTAGTGTATCTGCTGCAACTTGTGGTTTGTTTCAAATGAAAAAAATCAAGAGCATAGAGTGGACAAAATAATGACAGTAAATTCATGAGTGTGGACTTTTACCCTGACAAGAGATGGAGATTGGCTTGTTAAATAAATACTTTCTCGCTTCCCCCTTTAATGTGAGGAAGGAGGGAGAGACATCACCGTAATGAATCATTGTTCACTGTGCAGGTCTTTTGGCTAAAAAAGCTGTTCAAGCTGGTCTGCATGTTAAACCTTACATCAGAATGAGTTTATCTCCAGGCAGTGGGATGGTTACACATTACCTCAGTTCCAGTGGAGTATTGCATTCCTTAGTAAACTCGGGTAAGTAAGTGATAGTTACACCTCTTTACACTGACATTGGTACTCAGCAGTGATGGAAGCTGCTTCCTAGAACCCTTCATAGTCAAGAAGTTAGAAAAATTGTGCTCTAGCTTACTTGTTACCTCACCATTGTCACACATCTTTGAGGCCCTGTCACTCACAGGTAAGATTGGTTATAGTCAGTGAACACAGCAGCAGTGTGCTGGCTGCAGAAGTAGGAAATGTGGATTCGAGTTTAAGGATGGAAAGACAAAATGGACAAGTAAAACCAAGTAGCAGTGGCCGGCCATATATGCCATGGTACCATGTAGAGTGTAATTTCCATGAGTTGGGAAGACAGGAAGAGTGAACTCTTACAGGTTGTTTTATTAACTGAGTAAATTGTCTTGATTGGGGCTTGTGATGTGCTGGGGTCTATTAAATAAGCACAGGTGAAGTTGTCCCTGAACTGTGGGGAAAATACGTTTACATTTCTTACATAATCAGAAAAATAAATTGTGGCTAGCTATATTCAGTGTCTATTTTGGAACATACCCTACATAAGTAGTCAATTCCTTTGCAAGAGAGATACATTTTAGATTTTCTTTTTGCTTTTAGAAGGACAGCTGGAGGTAATTTTGAGGATTTTACCTACAGTTTTTTAGTTATATCATCTTGGGATTTTTTTCAGGGACTTTTTTTGGTTAAGAATGGGAAGATTTGTTCCTGTCAGAGGACCCAACTCCAGCGCCTCTTTGGTGAGCTTTGGTCAGCTTGTTAAAGCCAGGCTGTCTTGAGGCTTTGTAGTTTAAACCCTCAGGCAGAAGTACAGCATCAGTTTTTTGAGTGCTCATGTTATGTTCCTAGCAAGTAGTAGCTGAGGAGTTTTCTTGTGTAGTGTGATTGGCTCTCTGCAGAGTTAGTTACCAATCCTGACTAGGGCTTGTCCTAAGCATCAGGACTTCAATGGTTGGCATCCAGTGCAGGCTGCATGCCCGAGAGGGAGAGTCAGGCTTGGTTGCTCAGAAACCGGAGTAGACATGCCGATGAAGGTTGATCCATCTGTCATGAATATTCTCTTCAGTGATCTTATTACAAAGGTGGAAATAAGAGATAAGGCTTGTCGTGTCTTCACAAATGCTGTGACGTTCTGTCCAGTCATATTTCTGTTTTGAAATGCAGATTTGAAATAGTTGGCTATGGATGTTCAGCATGTGTGGGAAACACAGCACCCTTATCAGAAGCCATTTTAAATGCAGTCAAACAGGTAAAATGTGTCATTCAATAAGATAACGAACTCTGTTTTATTAATAAATTACAGAAAATGTATATTGACATTTGTATTTCTGTAGACCTATATATATTCTGTGGGAATATTAACCTGTCAATCTTAAAATGATTCTCAAAGAATAACACCAGGAATTAGTTTATTTACAGTTTTGATAGTTCTGTAATAATTGGTAGAATATGTTTTGGTTATCTTGTCCTCAGAAGTACAATATTTGAGATTGTTTATGTATATATAATTATCCAAATTTGTACCATCTCTAGAATATATATTGTTTGTGTGTGTTTTTCTTCAGGGTGATTTGGTTACCTGTGGAGTTTTATCTGGAAACAAAAATTTTGAAGGTCGTCTTTGTGATTGTGTCCATGCCAACTATCTTGCCTCTCCACCCTTGGGTGGCTTATGCCATAGCAGGTACAGTGAATATAGATTTCCAGACCGAGCCTTTAGGTATCTCTTCCTTTATCTGCATACATATGTCCCTGCGCACACTTTTTTCCCAGAGGCTGTTGTATTTTTGAAATGTTTCTTAGATCAGCCATTCTTTGATCATTTCAGGACCTCTTGGTGTAATGCATCATCATTCATTTCTGTGTTTATATGAAGAAAGTAAAATGGGCATAGTTGCTTCCTTCAGCTGCTTATGCCTAAAGCAGTCTGCTGTTGAGTAATTTACTTAGTTTGTATGATAATTCCTTTGGCGATGTGAATGTCTTGAATCTCATACTAAAATATTTTAAACAGGTACTGACACTACTGGCAAGAACATTTACCTACATAATATTTGGCCTCCTCGAGAAGAAGTTCATCAGATAGAGGAAGAGCATGTTATATTGTCCATGTTTAAAACATGAAAAGAGGAAATAGAGGTAAGAGTCTCATTTCTTCAGCAGTTCAGTGAAGTGTCGATGTTTTCTTTATTTCACACATCCTGCTTTCTGAATAGAATAAAATTTTAGATTACATTATTTTGAACACATACGTTTTAATGAGTGATAGTCATTTTGTATCTGGAAATCTCTAGTATCTGAGAGAATAGCTTAGAGTAACAGAATTGATTTATTTTTTTACCTATTAGAAATATGTAGCAAGCATTTACATTTGGCATCTTGAATATGGGCACACTTCATATAAACTGCTCTGTTAGCCCACTCAGATGGTTCAGATTTCAAAAGAAAGATGGTGCAATGAGTCTGTCTCACCCATGCCTGGCCTCCTGCTTCACCTCCTCAGAGGCAACCAGTGCTTGTCAGTTTTTTAAGCATCGTCCCAGGGATGTCTTTTACACCTACAAGTAAATACATATAGTCACACTTTATTTAATAATGGAAAATATAAATATGAGGGCACAAAAAGTGTTTATTCACTTAACAAATATTTACTGAATCTCTGCTGTGTGCCAGGCACTCTTCTAGGTATGCGGATTTCATCAGTTAACAAAACCCAACATTCTCATGGGGAGAGGAAGGCAGTGAACCATTAGCAGAATAACTAGGTAGATTACATATTATGCTAAAAAGTGGTAAGTGGTAATGAAAAAATATATATGATCAGGGTAAAAAGAACCAATTGTGCAAAATTTGGGGAGTAGATTGTAATTTTATATAGAGTGGTTGAAAATATGACATTTGAGCAAAACTTTGAAAGATGTGAATAAGTTAGCCATATATCTGGACAAAGAAGAGGGCTGCCCGGTGGAGAAATCAGGGTAAAGGCCTCAAGGAGGGCAGTGTGGCTAGAGCATGGGAAATAAGGATAGTGGTAGGAAACGATGTCAGAAATGGAGGTCCCAGTACATAGGGAACTTTAGACCAATGTTAAAATGTAGTCTTGTACTCTGAGTGAAGTGACATGGGGAGTGGGAGCCATGGGAAGGTTTCGAACAGAGGAGTGTCATACTCAAAAGGGTTGCTCTTTGTATTGAGACTTTCTTTGGGGTGAAGGTTGGGTAGAAGCAGGAAGACCAGTGACAGCAGAATCCAGAGGGAAAGGCGATGATGGCTGGACTGCTGGGGTGGTGGTGCAGGTGGCAAGGGTTATAAGTGTAGTTTGAAAATATCACACTGTGATGTGGGACGTGCATTGAAAGAAGTAGCGGTTTTTGTCCATGACGATATTCTGAAGATCAACAGCAATACCCACACACAATCTCTCTTTAGCAACTTGTGTAGATATTTTTAAGTTTTTTAGATTTTTGGAGTCTACAAATTTTGACATTCAGTTTCTATTGAAACTTAACTCACAGGGTAGTGCTCCTAAAAATCTGGTGTGTTGGAATTTGATGAGCAAATCTTTATTGATTCCATCCAAAATGTCATGATTTTATAGAATGTGCTGTCAGCTTTATTTCTAAATCAGTAAGACCTATTTTTTTCATTTTAACATAAATACTTTATTCCCTTGATCATTTATATAAGCCTCTTTTTATGACTCCCATTTTATCTTTCTTTTAATTCACCAACCAAAACCATATTCACAGATGGGAAATAAGCAGTGGGATTCCTTAGAAGCACCATATTCACTCTTGTTTCCATGGGACTTGAAGTTAACTTCTATCAGATGTCCTTCATTTTTTGATAAGCTTGTTAAGTACTGTTTTATCACTGTTTCATCTTTTTAATGTTGTTATAACTAAAAAAACTCATGAAGAGTTAAATGCCTTTAACTTTTTACCTTTTAGACCAAAGAGCCAGTTTCACTGCTGTCTATTGAAAATGCCCACGTCCTACTGCGTCTGGGAGACTGTGTCACCACAGACCATATATCGCCCGCTGGAAGCATTGCGAGGAGTAGTGCTGCTGTTAAATACTTGGCCAGTAGAGGGTATGTGTGCCTGGTGTTCAGATGCTTTTATTTTGTCTCCTTTCTTACTGATTGAGAGGCTTCTGGTCACGTTCGTTCCTCCAGGAAGTACCTGCTGTCACAGGTGTCTGCTTGCCATGGTGACTTACGCAGTAACTGGAGTACCTGTTGTACCTGATTTTGCTTATGTTTTTAGAAACTGAAATGGCTGTTTTAAATTGCACCCCTAATAGAGGGGTAGCCAAAATAAACAACTGATTGGAAGCAAGACTTCTCTTTTCAATTTTTCTTTGTTGAAAAGTCATCATGGTTTGACCTGTCAAATTACCCTAACCACCCTCCCCTAGTTAGAAATTTAAATGTGTCTTTTGTGGACTATAAGATGCATGTGCATGAAGCTAGGCTTGATCTGTGTCAAATGGAAAGACAGTGAATTCCTGCTTTTTGAGTCTAAAATTTTACATAAATCAATGAATGTAAAGATCGTTTATAGAGGAGATAACAATCTGAAACTAGAAACACATTATTTCATTTCTCTGTGCATGGTAATGCTCTCTGGTGTCACAGAGCCATCCTGACACCACAGACAGGTTTGCTGAAGGTGGGACATGCTGCCCGATCAACCTTGGTGTTTGTGCTGCTTGAATGACAAGACTTTGCAGTGAAATCTCATACACAGACCATGTCATGTGGCTTGGTTTGTCATGTAGTAAACCTGAAAACTCTTACTGTAGTTTCAGCAGTGCTGTCGTGAATTTTGTGTTTGAACTTACTTTCCAGTTAACTGTAGTTTGGTGTGAATTAAAGTACTTTGGTAGAAATTACTAATAGCAGCTGCCTTTGGTAAAACTTCACGAAGATGAATCAGTTTGTTACCCACTTAGCTTTTATATACAGTGTTGAGAAATAAGGTAAATTTTCTTTTTCCCAGATATTTGTTGGTTGTGATTTCCATCTTGGTCGTAATTGTGACATTGCTGCCAACCCTCAAAAAAAAGGAGCCACCACTTTCCAAGATACAGTTTTTATATTTATTGTAATTTCAGATCTTAGAATATTTAATCCAGTACTTCTCATAAATCAGAATTTTTTTAAATAGACATATGAACCATCCCCCACCCCCACCTCCATTATAAAAACATTTAAGTGTACAAATTTAGAATATTTATTGCCTTTACATAAAAGGCCGAACAGACACTTAGCTGTTGTTGAGATGCTTAGCTGTTTCTTGTCCTGGTGACCAGTCCAGCCCGTTAACACCCAGATTATGGTGTCTGAATGCCATAGCACTGTACAGGTATCTCAGCTTTCCAGAAGCTCAAGTCACACCACTTTGTTTTCACAAAAGACCTACATTGGTGTGGTAACAGCTTTTTTCGTGGAAGTGAAAATCCTCTTCGGACTTCTTTCCATTAGCAAAAAGGCAAGTGCTAGTGTAGGTCTATGGCAAAAGTGGAGGGATGTGACCCTCCAGAAATCAGGAGATGCCCTGCACTGGATGCTGTTTTGGTTTATGAATGGTTATGTTGGAACATTCTCTTCCAGATAGGAGGGGAAACCCATACAAACAACCAGTGCTTCTTGGAGAGATGATTGATTCCAAATTTGGGTCTGGAAAATGTCTATATTTTTCCCAGTGAGAAATAGCTGCCAGAAACTACAGGGCTTCTGTGAAAAGGTCTCAGGAACCAATTTGAACCTGCCACTGCTTAAAGATGGGACATGCTGAGCATCAGTAAAAAATACTAACTGGAATGGATTAAATCATGCATTTTAGTCTCTGAGTTTATAATAATACTGAAAGAAAAAAACAGACCAACTTACCTCTGGAAGTTGGTAGGGAACCATCTGATTACTTAACAGTCATAGATTTGTAAACAGTCTTTACCATGTGGAATGAATTTCAGTATAACCTAATCATTGATGAAGGACATTTGTCTTTATAGAAGTTTTCCAGCTAAAAGTTGGAGGAGGAGTGATGAGTATCACTGTTGTGTAATCCCTAATGAAAGATTTAATCTGGACAGTGATGATAGTCCCTGGTAACATTCCAGAAAGAGACAACTGGGTATCATGTGCCTCCAATGGATATTTGACCTATGAGGCCTGTTACACAAATTAACATTAAAAACCCAAATATTATCAAGCCATTGGATCTGACATCTTGTTTACAGGAAATAAAGTGACAGAGGATTGGGAATGACACCGTGGGAATGCAGTTAGCACAGTATAAATGCAGGAAACTACAACCAGTGACCTGTTTCCTTCAGAAAAAGTACAAGAGGGGCAAGAAGGGAAAGCAGATGTGAAGATTAAGAGATTGACTGAATGAATATATGAAGCATATTTGGACCCTGCCTGATTTGAACAAACCAACAACAAATGAATCATGGGGAAAATCAGGGACATTTGAATATTGACTGGCTCTCTGATATTAAGAAACTGTGGGGGCTTTTTTTGGTATCAGGATAGTATTTTACGAGTCCAAATCTTTTAGAGGAACATACTGAAATAGATACAACTAAAATGTGTTTTCCTCAAAATAATGTAATAGGGGATAATTATGGAAGAAACAGAGTCCATGATTTGATTATTACAATGTGATGAGAGGCACCTGCTTGTTGATTCACTGTTCTGTTTGCCCTACTTTTGTACATACTTGAAATTATCCATAATAAAAAATGTTTTGAGTAAGTTTTACAATTCAGTAGTACGTGATTATTTTCCACCTGAAATTAAATTACTTACATAATTTTCCTGTAGCCTTACCCCTCATGAATTCAACTCTTACGGAGCCTGAAGAGGTAATGATGCTGTAATGACAAGAGGAACTTTTGCAAATATCAAGCTTTTTAATAAGTTTTTGGAAAACCAGCTCCCAAAACAATTCATTTTCCATCAGGACAGATAGTCAGTATATATACAAAGTATTTAAGCAGTTGCCAACTATATCAAAATTTGTGTTAATGATTTTTGTGTTTGTTTGACTCTATAGCTAGATGTGTTTGAGGCTGCTGAGCTGTACCAGAAAGAAGGATCCCACTGATTGTTTCAGCAGGAAAGAAATATGGGTCAGGAAATTCAAGGGACTGGGCCACCAAAGGACTGTTTTTGCTGATATCAATTCTTAAATTTTATCTTACTAAACTTCAAAGAGTTTTAAATGTTTCCTTTTGGCGGTAACATCCTGTGAAAGTTTATTTTCCTCATTTGGATTTTTTGTACTTATTTGAATATCATATTTTTGTTTTTTTTGTGATCTTATATAATATTTTGTACTAATATAGCTTCACTTTAATACTCTGTGTTTGATTAAATCTAGGTCACTCTTTTCTTATTTGAGGAAATCATATGTTAGAAGGAAAGAAGATTCTGTCCTGCTTGATAATAAAAATTACTTGTGTACAGTGGTAGTTTACTTAACCCCTTTTGTCTGATTTGCTCCATCAGGAGTTAACAGACTCAGAGATAGTAGGCTACGTTTTCCTTTTTATTCCTAGAACAGGTGAAGATGGTGACAGGTCATCTGCCCCAAGACATTTCTCCTGAGACTCTTTATTGGAGAGCAAATAGGGGTCCACTGGAGAGAGAAGTCATAGGACTTGTAGTTTCTGACATTTCATACTCACAATTTGTAGTTGTAAAAAGGCTGGGCAAAACCAACCCTCACCACTCTCATATCTTATTAACTTTGTTCTTTTTGAGTTTTTAGTCTTCACCCTTAAGATGGACATGCTGATTATCTCATCTTTCTGAGATAGTACAAATATTGTGAATATTAATTACAGGTATAGGTTCCCTTTTTCCTGAGACGTTTTTTAAATTAAGGTATCATTGATATACACTGTTATGAAGGTTTCACAAGAAAAACAATGTGGTTATTACATTCACCCTTATTATCAAGTACCCCGCCATACCCCATTGCAGTCACTGTCCATCAGTGTAGTAAGATGCCACAGAGTCCCTATTTGTCTTTGAGCTACACTCTTCCCCGTGACCCCCCACACACACACCATGTGTGCCAATCATAATGCCCTTCAATCCCATTCCTCATCACTCCCCACCAAATCTCCCCAACCCCTCCCCTTTAGTACCACTAGTCCCTTCTTGGAGTCTGTGAGTCTGCTGCTGTTTTGTTCATTCAGTTTTTGCTTTGTTATACTCCACAAATGAGGGAAATAATTTGGTATTTGTCTTTCTCTTCCTGACTTATTGCACTTGAGCATAATACTCTCTAGCTCCAGCCATGGTGTTGCAAATGGTAGGATTTACATCTTTCTAATGGCTGAATAGTATTCTATTGTGTATATGTACCACATCTTCTTTATCCATTCATCTACTGATGGACACGTAGGTTGCTTCCATATCTTAGCTATCATAAATAGTGCTGCAGTAAACATAGGGGTGCTTATGTCTTTCTGAATCTGAGAAGTTGTCTTCTAAGGGTAATTTCCCTGAGGTGGAATTACTGGGTCCAATGGTATTCCTATTTTCATTTTTTTGAGGAACTTCCATATTGCTTTCCACAGTGGTTGAACATTCCCACCAGCAGTGTAGGAGGTTCCCCCTTTCTTTGCATCCTCGCCAGCATTTGTTGTTCCTAGTCTTTTCTGTGTTGGCCATCCTAACTGGTGTGAGGCGATATCTCATTGTGGTTTTAATTTTCATTTCCCTGATAATTAGTGATGTGGTGCATCTTTTCATGTGCCTGTTGGCCATCTGAATTTCTTCTTTGGAGAAGTATCTGTTAATATCCTCCACCCATTTTTAATAAGGTTATTTGGTTTTTGGGTGTTGAGGCGTGTGAGGTCTTTATGTATTTTGGATGTTAAGCCCTTGTGGGGTATTTCATTTACAAATATTTTTTCCCATACTGTAGGATGCCTTTTTGTTCTGATGATAGTGTCCTTTGCTGTACAGAAGCTTTTTAGCATGGTGTAGTCCCATCTGTTCAGTTTTTATTTTGCTTCCCTTGCCCGAGGAGATGCGTTCAGGAAAAAGTTGCCCATGTTCATATTCAAGAGATTTTTACCTATGTTTTCTTCTAAGAGCTTTATGGTTTCATGACTTAACATTCAGCTCTTTGATCTATTTTGAGTTCAATTTTGTGTATGGGGTTTGACAATAATCTAGTTTCATTCTCTTACATGTAGCTGTCCAGTTTTGCCAACACCAGTTGTTGAAGAGACCGTTACTTCCCCATTGTATGTCCATGGCTCCTTTATTGTATATTAATTGACCATATATGCTTAGGTTTATATCTGGGCTCTCTAGTCTGTTCCATTGGTCTATGGGTCTGTTCTTGTGCCAGTGCCAAATTGTCTTGATTTCTGTGGCTTTGTAGTAGAGCTTGAAGTCAGGGAGTGTTATCAACCCACACTTTATTCTTCCTTCTCAGGATTGCTTTGGCTACTCATGGTCTTTTGTGGTTCCATATGAATTTTAGAACTATTTGCTCTTGTTTGTTGAAGAATGCTGTTGGTATTTTGATAGGGATTGCATTGAATCTGTAGGTTGCTTTAGGCAGCATGGCCATTTTTTCAATATTAATTCTTCTTACCCATGAGCATGGGATGTGTTTCCATTTATTGGTATCTTCTTTAATTACTCTCATGAGTGTCTTGTAGTTTTCAGAGTACAGGTCTTTCACTTCCTTGCTTAGGTTTATTCCTACGGATTTTATTCTTTTTGAGGCAATTGTGAATGGCAATGTTGTCCTGATTTCTCTTTCTGCTAAGTTCATTGTTAGTGTATAGGAATGCAACAGATTTCTGTGTATTAATTTTGTATCCTGCAACTTTGCTGAATTCAGATATTAGATCTAATAGTTTTGGAGTGGATTCTTTAGGGTTTTCTACGTACAATATTATGTCATCTGCAAATAGTGACAGTTTAACTTCCTCCTTGCCAATCTGGATGCCTTTTATTGCTTTGTGTTGTCTGATTGCCATGTCTAGGACCTCCAGAACTTTGTTGAATAAAAATGGGGAGAGTGGGAATCCTTGTCTTGTTCCCAATCTCAGAGGAAAAGCTTTCAGTTTCTAAATGTTAAGTATGATGTTTGCTGTGAGTTTTTCATATGTGGCCTTTATTGTGTTGAGGTACTTGCCCTCTACACCCATTTTGTTGAGAGTTTTTATCATGAATGGATGTTGAATTTTGTCAAATGCTTTTTCAGCATCTATGGAGATTATCATGTGTTTTTTGTCCTTCTTTTTGTTGATATGGTGGATGATGTTGATGGGTTTTTGAATGTTGTACCATACTTGCATCCCTGGAATAAATCCTACTTGTTCATGATGGATGATCTTTTTGATGTATTTTTGAATTTAGTTTGGTAATATTTTGTGGAGTACTTTTGCATCTATGTTCATCAGGGATAGTGGTCTGTAATTTTCTTTTCTTGTGGTGTCTTTGCTTGTTTTTGGTATTAGAGTGATACTGGCCTTGTAGAATGAGTTTGAGAGTATTCTCTCTTCTGCTTTTTGGAAAACCTTAAGGAGGATGGGTATTAGGTCTTCACTAAATGTTTGATAAAATTCAGCAGTGAAACCATCTGGTCCAGGACTTTTGTACTTAAGTAGTTTTTTGATAATCAATTCAATTTTATTGCTGGTAATTGGTCTATTCAGATTTTCTGTTCTTTCCTCGGTCAGCCTTGGAGGGTTGTATTTTTCTAGGAAGTTGTCCATTTTTTCTAGGTTATCCAGTTTGTTAGCATATCATTTTTCATAGTATTCTCTCATAATTCTTTGTATTTCTGTGGTATCCACAGTGATTTTTCCTTCCTCATTTCTGATTCTGTTTGTGTGTGTAGGCTCTCTTTTTTCCTTGATAAATATATGGCTAGGGGTTTATCTGTTCTGCTTTATTTTCTTGAAGAACCAGCTCCTGCTTTCATTGATTATTTCTATTGTTTTATTCTTCTCGATTTTATTTATTTTTGCTCTAATCTTTATTATGTCCCTCCTTCTACTGACTTTGGGTCTCATTTGTTCTTCTTTTTCTAGTTTTGTTAATTGTGAGTTTAGACTCTTCATGTGGGATTATTCTTCTTTTCTGAGGTGTGTCTGTATTGCAGTATACTTCCCTCTTAGCACAGCCTTTGCTGCATCCCACAGATTTTTGCAATGTTGAATTATTGTTGTCATTTGTCTCTCCATATTGCTTGACCTGTTTTTATTTGGCCATTGATCCATTGATTATTTAGGAGCATGATATGAAGCGTCTATGTGTTTGTGGGCTTATTCATTTTCTTTGTGTAATTTATTTCTAGTTTCATACCTGTGTGGTCTGAGAAGCTGGTTGGTATAATGTCTGTCTGTTTGAATTTACTGAGGCTCTTTTTGTGGCCTAGTATATGATCTATTCTTGAAAATGTCCCATGGGCACTTGAGAAGAATGTATACCCTGTTGCTTTTGGATGGAGTGTTCTGTAGATGTCCATTAGATCCATCCATTCTAACATGTTGTTCGGTGTCTCTGTCTCCTTACTTATTTTCTGTCTGGTTGATCTGTCCTTTGGAGTCAGTGGTATGTTGAAGTCTCCTAAAATGAATGCATTTCATTCTTTTTCCCCCTTTAATTCTGTTAGTGTTTGTTTCACATATGTAGGTGTTCCTGTGTTAAGTGCATAGATATTTTTAATAGTTATATCCTCTTGTTGGACTGACTCCATCATTATGTAATGTCTTTCTTTGTCTCTTGTTACTTTCTTTGTTTGGAAATCTATTTTGCCTGATACAAGTACTGCAACTCCTGCTTTTATTGTCCCTATTAATTGCATGAAATGTCTTTTTCCATTCCTTTACTTTCAGTTTGTGTATGTCTTTGTTGATGTCTCCAGATGGTTTAAATGGCTGATGTTGGGTTACAGACGTGGTGTGGTTAAACAGGAAAGAGATTGGCATGAGTTTCTAATCATTATTCTTTGGAATACAAAATACACTATTACCACAAACTGCTGACACACAGGAACTTAAAGCACTCTAAGATAGAGTTGGGTACCTTTTGCACTAATCCCTAAATTTTGATAAGGCCAGTGTCTAAAGTAACAGTAGTCAGATCTACAGGGTTTAGTAAGTATCTGCATCCTTACTCAAAGCTTCATATTCACCAAAGGTAGAACAGAGCTCTATGACTTAAAAGACATTAAAAATTTTAAGTCTTGTATCCTCTTAAAGGTGTTGTTTTCTGTAGATTTCAGAGGAAGAATTTTCTATTTCGTTGCATAATTAGCAGTTTCTCAACAGTCTCTGCTTGCCCTTCTAATCAATCTTTTCTGTTCTCTTTATCCTTCCTCTTTGAGAAGAAGGAGAAAAAATTAAATCATAAACCCACTTTACTTTCTAGGAATTTATTAAGTCCTGCTATAAATCTAATCACTGTTTAACTGGCCAAATATAACAAGAATGTTAACAATAAAAAATTGATTTCTGTATAATTTTGATTGTGCACTAAAAAAATCATCACTCTAAGGTTTACTCAACATCATAGGCACAATCAAAGAATGTTCTATCAGAGTGTAACACACTTGTAGGGCTGTGTAACTCCAAGAGGAGCTAAATCAAAAGCCTTGGGGAAATTCCGAGCTTGCCCTGTTTTTAATTTAAATTACCATGTACTAGTATTACCCACAGTTTAAGTAGAACTAGTCAAAAATTTGTGGACTACTAAGCTTATCTACAAATAAGGATGTCCATTAACCAAGCAAATTGGAAAGAACAGATCTGTCAGTGCTTTTGTACTGACAGCAATCAATGCTAACATGGTTTTTTTTTTGTAGATAATTATTTTTTATTGAAGGGTGGTTGACACACAGTATTACATTAGTTTAAGGTGTACAACACAGCGATTAAAGATTTATATACATTATAATTCTAGGTACCAGCTATCACCATACCAAGTTGTTACAATATTTTGACTATATTCCTTATGCTATACATTACATCCTGGTTACTTATTAATTTTACAATTGGAAGTGTGTAATTATTTTTTGGTGAGGGCATCTCTCATATTTATTGATCAAACGGTTGTTAACAACAATAAAATTCTGTATAGGGGAGTCAATGCTCAATGCACAATCATCAATCCACCCCAAGCCTAATTTTCGTCAGTCTCCCATCTTCTGAAGCATAATGGACAAGTTCTCACATGGAGAACAAATTCTAACACACTGAATAAGTTACATGGTGAACAGTACAAGGGCAGTCATCACAGAAACTTTCAGTTTTACTCATGCATTATGAACTATAAACAGTCAGTTCAAATATGAATATTCATTTGATTTTTATACTTGATTTATATGTGGATACCACATTTCACTCTTTGTTATTATTGTTTTTAATAAAATGCTGAAGTGGTAGGTAGATACAAGATAAAGGTAGAAAACGTAGTTTAGTGTTTTAAGAGAGGAAACGCAGATGATCAGGTGTGTGCCTGTAGACTAAGTGTTAATCCAAGCTAGACAAGGGCAATAAAACATCCACCTATGCAGAAGATTTCTCTCAGAACAGGGGGGGTGAGGTTCTAAGCCTCACCTCTGTTGATCCCCAATTTCTCACCTGATGACCCCCCTGCGACTGTGCCTGTCTTAGGTTGTTCCTCCCTTGAGAAATCTTACCCGTCTCTGGCTAACCAGTCATCTTCCGGGGCCATACAGGGAAATGTAAAGTTGGTAAGTAAGAGAAGCCTTATTGTTTGAAAAGGTTAGCTTTTTCCTTCTTTGCATATTTATGTCCTGTGACTTCTATGCCCAGCATTTGTCTTGAGGTATCTTTACCACTTGGAAGAATTATGATACTTGGTAAATTCGATATGAGGCACGAATTCTATTTGGGGCTTGTAATTAGGTAGGAAGAAGAAAAGCTATAGAAGTAGCAGGCGAAAGAAAACATGGGAAGATTGATTATTTCTTTGACATATCTACTTGTAGAGTAACTTCAGCATGTATACGTTTTAAACTACTAATTAAATTACACACATATTAACATAATAGGAGTATAGTTACATAACCAAAGCATACCTGTAATTACCAGCCATCTCCAGTGAAACCAAGAAAACCAGTTAGGCACTTTAGGCATTTGTGAAAACTTATCTATGATATGGTGGATATTGTCCAACTGAACTTGAACAGTCTGAGAGAAATCAGACAAATTAAAACAACCCATTCCTGGGGAATGTTTACATCCCTTATGTTCTTTTAATAGTAAATAGTCTGTAGTTGTAAGATTTTGGAGCGCTACAATTTGCACTTCTCCTAATTCTTGGTTGACTTCCAACAGTATAGATCCAGTCAAATTTGTTGTTTTACTGTATGCACAGGCCAGCTTAGATATCTCCTTCTTCATTCCCATGGCAAGTCCAGGAACTGGTGGGATGAGTGCATCAACACCTGTAGCAGTGCATGGATCTTTGTTGGGTTTTTTTGATGATCATCTTCTGGCATGAGTCTTCCAGAGAGTGCTGATGTTGGAAGTTCTTTTTCATATCGTATCTTAGTTCATTTTTTGGGTAGCCCAATTAGGCTTTGATCCTCTGTATAAACACAAACAGACTCTTTGCCTACACTTTTATATGCAATTTATACAATTGTGTAGAACACATTGGAGGTCAACACACAGGAACTGCTTTTTTTTGTTGTTATCATTAATCTACACTTACATGATGAATATTATGTTTATTAGGCTCTCCTCTATACCAGGTCCCCCCTATAAGCCTCTTTACGGTCACTGGCCATAAGCATAGCAAAACGTTGTAGAATCACTACATGTTTTCTCTGTGTTGCACAGCCTTCCCCTTTCTCCCACCCCCCATGCATGCTAATCTTAATACCCCCTTCTTATTCCCCCCCCTTATCCCTCTCTACCCACCCATCCTCCCCAGTCCCTTTCCCTTTGGTACCTGTTAGTCCATTCTTGAGTTCTGTGGTTCTGCTGTTGTTTTGTTCCTTCAGTTTTTCCTTTGTTCTTATAATCCACAGATGAGTGAAATCATTTGATATTTCTCTTTCTCCGCTTGGCTTCTTTCACTGAGCATAATACCCTCCAGCTCCATCCATGTTACTGCAAATGGTAGGATTTGCCCTTTTCTTATGGCTGAGTAGTATTCCATTGTGTATATGTACCACATCTTCTTTATCTATTCATCTATCGATGGACATTTAGGTTGCTTCCAATTCTTGGCTATTGTAAATAGTGCTGCAATAAACATAGGGGTGCACTGATCTTTCTCAAACTTGATTGCTGCATTCTTAGGGTAAATTCCTAGGAGTGCAATTCCTGGGTCAAATGGTAAGTCTGTTTTGAGCATTTTGATGTACCTCCATACTGCTCTCCACAATGTTTGAACTAATTTACATTCCCACCAGCAGTGTAGGAGGGTTCCCCTTTCTCCACAGCTTCGCCAACATTTGTTGTTGTTTGTCTTTTGGATGGCAGCCATCCTTACTGGTGTGAGGTGATACTTCATTGTAGTTTCAATTTGCATTTCTCTGATAATTAGCGATGTGGAGCATCTTTTCATGTGTCTGTCGGCCATCTGTATTTCTTTTTTGGAGAACTGTTCAGTTCCTCTGCACATTTTTTGATTGGGTTATTTGTTTTTTGTTTGTTGAGGCATGTGAGCTCTTTATATATTCTGGACGTCAAGCCTTTATCGGATCTGTCATTTTCAAATACATTCTCCCATACTGTAGGATTCCTTTTTGTTCTATTGACGGTGTCTTCTGCTGTTCAGAAGCTTTTCAGCTTAATATAGTCCCTCTTGTACATTTTTGCTGTTGTTTTCCTAGCCCAGGGAGATATGTTCAAGAAGAGGTCACCCATGTTTATGTCTAAGAGGTTTCTGAATATGTTTTCTTCCAAGAGTTTAATGGTTTCATGACTTACATTCAGGTCTTTATCCATTTTGAATTTACTTTTGTATATGGGGTTAGACAATGGTCCAGTTTCATTCTCCTACATGTAGCTGTCCAGTTTGGCCAGCACCATCTGTTGAAGAGACTGTCATTTCGCCATTGTATGTCCATGGCTCCTTTATCAAATATTAATTGATGATATATGTCTGGGTTAATATCTGGATTCTCTAGTCTGTTCCATTGGTCTGTGGCTCTGTTCTTGTGCCAGTACCAAATTGTCTTGATTACTATGGCTTTATAGTAGAGCTTGAAGTTGGGGAGTCAGATCCCCCCTACTTTATTCTTCTTTCTCAAGATTGCTTTGGCTATTTGGCGTCTTTGGTGTTTCCATATGAATTTTTGAATTATTTGTTCCAGTTCATTGAAGAATGTTGCTGGTAGTTTCATAGGGATTGCATCAAATCTGTATATTGCTTTGGGCAGGATGGCCATTTTGACGATATTAATTCTTCCTAGCCAAGAGCATGGGATGAGTTTCCATTTGTTAGCGTCACCTTTAATTTCTCTTAAGAGTGACTTGTAGTTTTCAGAGTATAAGTCTTTCACTTCTTTGGTTAGGTTTATTCCTAGGTTTTTTGTTTTTTTTTTATGCAATTGTGAATGGAGTTGTTTTCCTGATTTCTCTTTCTGTTGGTTCATTGTTAGTGTATAGGAAAGCCACAGATTTCTGTGTGTTGATTTTGTATCCTGCTACTTTGCTGTATTCCAATACCAGTTCTAGTAGTTTTGGGGTGGAGTCTTTAGAGATATTTATGTACAGTATCATGTCATCTGCAAATAGCGACAGTTTAACTTCTTCTTTACCAATCTGGATTCCTAGTATTTTTTTGTTTTGTCTGATTGCCGTGCCTCGGACCTCCAGTACTATGTTAAATAACAGTGGGGAGAGTGGGCATCAGTGTCTAGTTCCCGATCTCAGAGGAAAAGCTTTCATCTTCTTGCTGTTCAATATAATATGGGCTGTGGGTTTATCATAGATGGCCTTTATTATGGTAAGATACTTCCCCTCTATTCCCATTTTGCTGAGAGTTTTTATCATGAATGGATGTTGAACTTTGTCAAATGCTTTTTCAGCATCTATGGAGATGATCATGTGAATTTCGTCTTTCTTTTTGTTGATGTGGTGGATGATGTTGATGGACTTTCGAATGTTGTACCATCCTTGCATCCCTGGGATGAATCCCACTTGGTCATTTTGTACGATCCTTTTGATGTATTTTTGAATTCGGTTTGCTAATATTTTGTTGTGTATTTTTGCATCTACGTTCATCAAGGATATTGGTCTGTAGTTTTCTTTTTTGTTGGGGTATTTGCCTGGTTTTGGTATTAGGGTGATGTTAGCTCCATAGAATGAGTTTGGGAGTATCCCCTCCTCTTCTATTTTTTGGAAAACTTTAAGTAGAATTGGTATTATGTCTTCCCTTTATGTCTGATAAAATTCTGAGGTATATCCATCTGGCCCGGGGGTTTTGTTCTTTGGTAGTTTTTTGATTACCGCTTCAATTTCATTGCTGGTAATTGGTCTGTTTAGATTTTTCTGTTTCTTTCTGGGTCAGTCTTTCAAGGTTGTATATTCCTAGGATGTTGTCCATTTCTCCTAGGTTTCCCAGCTTGTTAGCATATAGGTTTTCATAGTATTCTCTAATAATTCTTTGTATTTCTGTGGGGTCCGTTGTGATTTTTCCTTTCTTCTTTCTGATACTGTTGATTTGTGTTGACTCTCTTTTCCTCTTAATAAGTCTGGCTAGAGGTTTATCTATTTTGTTTATTTTCTCAAAGAACCAGCTCTTGGTTTCATTGATTTTTGCTATTGTTTTATTCGTCTCAATTCTATTTATTTCTTCTCTGATCTTTATTATGTCCCTCCTTCTGCTGACCTTAGGCCTCATTTGTTCTTCTTCTTCCAATTTTGATAATTTTGACATTAGACCATTCATTTGGGATTGTTCTTCCTTTTGTAATATGCTTGGATTGCTACATACTTTCCTCTTAAGACTGCTTTTGCTGTGTCCCACAGAAGTTGGGGCTTAGTGTTGTTGTTTTCGTTCATTTCCATATGTTGATGGATCTCCATTTTGATTTGGTCATTGATCCATTGATTATTTAGGAGCGTGTTGTTAAGCCTCCATGTGTTTGTGTGCCTTTTTGGTTTCTTTGTACAGTTTATTTCTAGTTTTATGCCTTTGTGGTCTGAAAAGTTGGTTGGTAGGATTTCAATCTTTTGGAATTTACTGAGGCTCTTTTTGTGGCCTAGTATGTGGTCTATTCTGGAGAAAGTTCCAGTTGCACTTGAGAAGAATGTGTATCCTGTTGCTTTTGGATGTAGAGTTCTGTAGATGTCTATTAGTTCCATTTGTTCTAGCGTGTTGTTCAGTGCCTCTGTGTCCTTACTTATTTTCTGTTTGGTGGATCTGTCCTTTGGAGTGAGTGGTGTGTTGAAGTCTCCCCAAATGAATGCATTGCATTCTATTTCCTCCTTTAGTTCAGTTAGTATTTGTTTCAGGTATGTTGGTGCTCCTGTATTGGGTACATATATATTTATAATGGTTATATCCTCTTCTTGGACTGAGCCCTTTATCATTATGTAATGTCCTTCTTTGTCTTTTGTTACTTTCTTAATTTTGTAGACTGTTTTGTCTGATACCAGAATTGCAACACCTGCTTTCTTCTCTCTGTTGTTTGCATGAAATATCTTTTTCCATCTCTTGACTTTAAGTCTGTGCATGTCTTTGGGTTTGAGGTGAGCCTCTTGTCAGCAGCATATGGATGGACCTTGCTTTTTTATCCATTCTATTACTCTGTGTCTTTTGATTGGTGCATTCAGTCCATTTACATTTAGGGTGATTATTGAAAGGTATGAACTTATTGCCATTGCAGGCTTTAAGTTTGTGGTTACCAAAGGTTCAGGGTTAGCTTCTTTACTATCTTGCTGTCTAATTTAACCTGCTTGTTGGGCTATTATAAATGCGGTCTGATGATTCTTTATTTCTCTCCCTACTTATTCCTCTTCCTCCCTTCTTCATATGTTGGGTGTTTTGTTCTGTGCTCTTTTTAGGAGTTCTCCCATCTAGAGCAGTCCCTTTAGGATTCCCTGTAGAGGTGATTTGTGGGAGGCAAATTCCCTCAACTTTTGCTTGTCTGGGAATTGTTTAATCCCTCTTTTATATGTAAATGATATTCATGCTGGATACAGTAGTCTTGGTTCGAGGCCCTTCTGTTCTTTGCATTAAGTATATCATGCCATTCTCTTCTGGCCTGTAGGGTTTCTGTTGAGAAGTCTGATGATAGCCTGATGGGTTTTCCTTTGTAGGTAACCTTTCTTTTTTCTCTGGCTGCCTTTAATACTTTGTCCTTGTCTTTGATCTTTGCCATTTTAGTTATTATGTGTCTTGGTGTTGCCCTCCTTGGATCCCTTGTCATGGGAGTTCTGTGTACCTGTGTGGTCTGAGAGGCCATTTCTTCCCCTAGTTTGGGGAAGTTTTCGGCAATTATTTCTTCAAAGACACTGTCTATCCCTTTTTCTCTCTCTTCTTCGTCTGGTACCCCTATAATGCGGATATTGTTCCATTTCGATTGGTCACTCAGCTCTCTTAAAATTTTTTCATTCCTGGAGATCCTATTATCTCTCTCTGCATCAGCTTCTCTGTGTTCCTGTTCTCTGTTTTCTAGTCCATTAATGGTCTCTTGCATCTCGTCCATTCTGTTTTGAAGTCCTTCCAGAGCTTGTTTTATTTCTGTTTTCTCCTTCCTTTGTTCTTGCATATTTCTCTGCAAGTCCATCAGCATGGTTATGACTTTTGTTTTGAATTCTTTTTCAGGAAGACTGGTTAAATCTATCTCCCCAGGTTCCTTCTCAGGGGAAGATGTAGTAGATGCCCAAGCTGTCTGGGTTAGTCTTGTCTGGATCATATTTTTTTCTCTTTTCATGTTTACAGGTGCTATTGACAGTCAGCTGGGAGGGCCAAACTTTTCTCTTGCTACTGGCCTTTCTTTACTGGGACAACTGCGACCCCTACTGGCTTATGTTGGGCAATTGCATGTAGGCTGTGTCTTTGTGTCTTGCCCGGCTGGAGTGGAGGGATCTCCCTTTCTGTGGGTGTTGTTTGCCTTAGGCTTTTTCTCTGCTTTTGCAGTGCCTGGAGGGTTAATGGACGGGAGGGGGCTGCTTGGCTGTTTACCTCCATGAGGGGTCTCAGAGCTGTTGCCCAGGGGGTTAGTGCGCCCGGTTTTCCCTGTAATTTCCAGCCACTGGGCTGTGACCTGTATTGTTTCCGTCTAGCTGTTAAGTCCCTGCCCCTTTAAGACTTTCAAAAAGCACTCACTTTTCTTTGTTACAGGGGCATCAGCTTCAGAACCCGCTCAGAGGTCTTGCTGCACTATTTCCCTAGTTTCCAGCCCTCCACGCATGCACTGTGTCTGCGCTCTGGTGCGGGTGGCTGGGGCTGGGTGTTTATCAGTCCTGGGCTCCCTCTCCCTCCCGCCAGGAGCTGGGGGGAGGTGTTCTCGGGTCCCGCCGGGCCAGGGGTTGTATCTTACCCCTTTTACCAGGTGCTGGGCTCTAGCACGTGTGGATGTATGTCCTGTGTCTTCTGGTCTTTCTTTTAGGATTAGTTGTATTTGTTGTATTTTCAAAAATATATATGTTTTTGGGAGGAGATTCCCACTGTCCTTCTCATGCCACCATGTTGGCTCCACCCTCTCCTAACATGATTTTATCACTCACATGCACAGAGTTTCTGGATTTATGTTTTCTGAAGAAAATTCCATCATGAAGATGAATGACAAAGACTTAATTCACAGCACTTAAAATTTTATAATTAGGTTGTGGCTTGTGCCATGAATGAAAGGAGCTTTATCAAATGTGGGCTTTACAACACACAGATAAAAAGCAAAGAAACACTTAGGAACTGAAATTGTGGGGCAAGATTTGGAACTGTAGTTTATGGTCAGTGAAAAAGGGACAGCCAAGATCTTAGGTGATGCTATGGGGCCAAAGAATGATGCATTCAAAGGCAAACCAAAATTAAAGTATAAGGACCATAAAGTCATTACAGCTAGGAAAATCACCATAGCCTGAACACCACCAAGTGATTAACATCTGCACTGCTAGTTTACTAAGAAGTTTTCCAACTCAGTTTGTCATAAATTTTTTTGTGTATGTGTGGGAAAAGATTTCTAATATTATATGAAGGTCAAAATGAAAACACATTTTATTTATAATCATTTTGATAAAACATAGCAATTCCATAAAGCTAGAATATCTGTTCAGATTATGAATAGCAACTATTTTTCTGTGGACTGTCATGTCTTCTGTATGAGCACACCTTTCCAGACTCTTGCCAGTTGAGTTCTATTCCAGTCAAAATGAGACCCATGTGGAAGTGGAGAGAAAAGGACCATGTATGTGAGTGATAATAAAGGAGTTAACTGCTGTTCTTACTCTCTTCCAAACTTCATTTTATACATTTCCCTCCTTATTTACCCAGCTCACAACCATAACCTGGGCCTATCTCATCATTAAAAAAAAATAATACTTCTCTATTAAAATTACTAACAAGAGCCTTCAATGAGTATTTTAAAAGATGCCCTCTGAAGGCACAAATATCTAGTACAATATTATATATTCTGAATAGCTGTAATTTCTATCCACAACTAAATCTAACTTTAAAAAATTTTAATTTATATTTTAACTTTGTTGTCATTAATCTACAATTACATGAAGAAGATTGTTTACTAGGCTCTCCCCTACCCCAAGTCCCCCCCCACAAACCCCATTACAGTCACTATCCATCAGCATAGTATGATGTTGTAGAATCACTACTTGTCTTCTCTGTGTTGCACAGCTCTCCCCTTTCCCCCACCCCCCACATTATACATACTAATCATAATACCCCCTTTCTTCTTCCCCACCCTTATCCCTCCCTACCCTCCCATCCTCCCCAGTCTCTTTACCTTTGGTAACTGTTAGTCCATTATTGGGTTCTGTGATTCTGCTGCTGTTTTGTTCCTTCAGTTTTTCCTTTGTTCTTATACTCCACAGATGAGTGAAATTATTTGGTATTTGTCTTTCTCCACTTGGCTTATTTTACTGAGCATAATACCCTCTAGCTCCATCCATGTTGTTGCAAATTGTAGGATTTGTTTTCTTCTTATGGCTGAATAATATTCCATTGTGTATATGTACCACATCTTCTTTATCCATTCATCTACTGATGGACACTTAGAAAAGGAAGGACACACTTCAATTTCTTGGCTATTGTAAATAGTGCAGTGATAAACATAGGGGTGAATCTGTCTTTTTCAAACTGAAGTGCTGCATTCTTAGGGTAAATTCCTAGACGTGGAATTCCTGGGTCAAATGGTAAGTCTATTTTGAGCATTCTGAGGAACCTCCATACTGCTTTCCACAATGGTTGAAGTAGGTTACATCTCCACCAGCAGTGTAGGAGGGTTCCCCTTTCTCCACATCTTCGCCAGCATTTTTGTTTCTAGTTTTTTCTATGTTGGCCATCCTAACTGGTGTGAGGTGATATCCCATTGTGGTTTTAATTTGCATTTCCCTGATAATTAGTGATGTTAAGAAGCATCTTTTCATGTGCCTGTTGGCCATCTGAATTACTTCTTTGGATAAATGTCTGTTCACATCCTCTGCCCATTTTTTATTGGGTTGTTTGCTTGTTGGGGGTTGAGACACTTGAGTTCTTTATATATTTTGGATGTTACCCGTCGGATATGTTATTTACAAATATATTCTCCCATAAAGTAGGATGTCTTTTTGTTCTGCTGATGGTGTCCTTTCCTGTACAGAAGCTTTTTAGCTTTATGCAGTCCCATTTGTTCATTTTTTTTACTTTGTTTCCCTTACCCGAAGAGATGTGTTCAGGAAAAAGTTGTTGCTCATGTTTACATTCAGGAGATTTTTGCCTATGTTTTCTTTTAAGAGTTTTATAGTTTCATGACTTACATTCAGGTCTTGGATCCATTTTGAGTTTACTTTTTGGCCTGGGGCTAGACAATAGTCCAGCTTCATTTTCTTGCATGTAGCTGTCCAGTTTTTCCAACACTAGTTGTTGATGCACTGTCATTTCCCCATTGTATATGTATATGGCTCCTTTGCCATATATTAATTGACCATATGTGCTTGGGTTTATATCAGGCTCTCTAGTCTGTTCCATTGGTCTATGGGTCTGTCCTTGTGCCACTACCAAGTTGTCTTGATTACTGTGGCTTTGTAGTAGAGCTTGAAGTCAGGGAGCATAATCCCTCCCACTTTATTCTTCCTTATCAGGATTGCTTTGGCTCTTCAGGGTCTTTTGTGGTTCCAAATGAATTATAGAATGATTTGCTTTAGTTTGTTGAGGAATTCCATTGGTATTTTGATAGGGATTTCCTTGAATCTGCAGATTGCTTTAGGCAGGATGGCCATTTTGACAATATTAGTTCTTCCCATCCATGAGCATGGGATGTGTTTCTATTTATTGGTATCTTCTTTAATTTCTCTTATGAGTGTCTTGTACTTTTCAGAGTATAGGTCTTTCACTTCCTTGGTTAGCTTTATTCCTAGGTATTCTATTCTTTTTGATGAAATTGTGAATAGAATTGTTTTCCTGACTTCAATTTCTGCCAATTCCTCGTTAGTGTGTAGGAATGCAACAGATTTCTGTATATTAATTTTGTATCCTGCAACTTTGCTGAATTCAGATACTAGTTCTAGTAGTTTTGGGGTGGATTCTTTAGGGTTTTTTATGTACAATATCATGTCATCTGCAAACAGGGACAGTTTAATGTTTTCCTTGCCAATCTAGATGCCTTTTATTTCTTCGTGTTGTCTCATTGCTGTGGCTACTACCTCCAGAACTATGTTGAATAAAAGTAAGGAGAGTGGACATCCTTGTTTGTTCCCGATCTTAAAGGAAAATCTTTCAGCTTCTCACTCTTAAGTATGATGGTGGCTATGGGTCTGTCATATATGGTCTTTATTATTTTGAGGTACTTGCCCTCGATGCCCATTTTGTTGAGAGTTTTTATCATGAATGGTTGTTGAATTTTGTTGAATGCTTTTCCAGCATCCATGGAGATAATCATGTTGTTTTTGTCTTTTTTGTTGATGTGGTGAATGATGTTGATAGATTTTCGAATGTTGTACCATCTTTGCATCCCCGGAATAAATCCCACTTGATCATGATGGATGATCTTTTTGATGTATTTTTGAATTCTGTTTGCTAATATTTTGTTGAGTATTTTTGCATCTGTGTTCATCAAGGATACTGGTCTGTAATTTTTTTTGTGGTGTCTTTGCCTGGTTTTGGTATTAGGGTGATGCTGGCCTCGTAGATTGAATTTGGGAGTATTCCCCCCTCTTCTACTTTTTGGAAAACTTAAAAGAGAATGGGTATTAGATCTTCACTAAATGTTTGATAAAATTCAGCAGTGAAGCCATCTGGTTCAGGAATTTTGTTCTTAGGTAGTTTTTTGATTACCAGTTCAACCTCATTACTAGTGATTGGTCTGTTCAGATTTTTTGTTTCTTATTGGGTCAGCCTTGGAAGGTTGTATTTTTCTAGGAAGTTGTCCATTTCTTCTAGGTTATCCAGTTTGTTACCATATAATTTTTCATAGTATTCTCTCATAATTCTTTGTATTTCTGTAGTGATATTTCCTTTCTCATTTTTGATTCTGTTTATGTGTGTAGACTCTATTTTTTTCTTGATAAGTCTGGCTAGCAGTTTATCTATTTTGTTTATTTTCTTGAAGAACCAGCTCCTGCTTTCATTGATTCTTTCTTTTGTTTTATTTTTGTCGATATTATTTATTTCTGCTCTAATCTTTATTATCTATAAAGGATATCTATATCCTTCCTTCTACTGACTTTGGGCCTCATTTGTTCTTCTTTGTCTAGTTTTGTTAATTGTGAGTTTAGACTGTTCATATGGGATTGTTCTTCTTTCCTGAGGTAGGCCTGTATTGTAATATACTTCCCTCTTAGCACGGCCTTTGCTGCATACCACAGATTTTACGGTGTTGAATTATTGTTGTCACTTGTCTCCATATATTGCTTGATCTCTGTTTTTATTTGGTCATTGATCCATTGACTATTTAGGAGCATGTTTTGAAGCCTCCATGTTTGTGGGCTTTTTCATTTTCTTTGCGTAATTTACTTCTAGTTTCATACCTTTGAGGTCTGAGAAGCTGGTTGGTACAATGTCAGTCTTTTTGAATTTACTGAGGCTCTTCTTGTGGCCTAGTATATGATCTATTCTTGAAAATGTTCCATGGGCACTTGAGAAGAATGTGTATCCTGCTGCTTTTGGATGGAGTGTTCTGTAGATGTCTGTCTGTTAGGTCCATCTGTTCTAATATGTTGTTCAGTGACTGGCACTATAATCTTATATGGTATGCTCATTGTGAACAAAGTACTTTCTCTAAATTATATTTCAAAGTTTGTGGAAGTTTTATGACTGAATACTCAATGTTTTTTCTGATAATAGTAAGAAGCACTATTTCATTGCAAGTGTGTTTGTTACTGAAAATCTCTGTGGAAGACCTGTGTCTATAAGGATTCAGAGAGTGGACCCAAAGCAGTATATGCCAGATATATTTCAGGGTACCTGTCTGCCATGCCCTTTAGGGAGACTAGACCCTCATAATAGAAAGTAGCATTATTTTGTATTATGTATATATTTTATAACAAACCTCCCTCTCCAGGCCATAGCTAACCTGGAAAAGGGTACGTACCTGTCCCAGAGGTAATTGCAGTAAACTCTGATCTTGATAGAACTCTGACTTCTTCAGGTAATTTTCCAGGACTAATTTTCATTTTAAAAGAAGAACCAATGTGTACATTCATATACCTTTGAACAGAAGGACTTTTCTGGGTTCCTATTAATATACTGCCACTCATTTCTACTCTCCAGATATAAGGCTTAATTTACCAGAACAAAATGACCAGAGTGAAATCCCAACTCCAGATGTGGGTCTGATTTAGTCTTTCAGTAATCTCATTCAGCTTAGCAGTGATGGGTTTAGCAATGGTATATTCCGATGGCTTCTCTTTCTTACCAATAGAGTTTATTAACCAAAAGAAATCTCTACCTGCAAATCTGGCCAATAAAACATGAAGGGGCATCTGCTCATCTCCATATTTTAGGAATTTTTCTTTCACTTCTAAGATTAAGCCACAGGAAGAAATGGCCACTTTTTCTCTGAATGTTGTTTTTTTCTGGATGTGATGCCTGTAATGGCTGTAGCCACCTTACAAAGGATAAAGCCAATCCCAAGTATGGTAGAGTGAAGGGATGCACAGAACTTGAAATTTCTGATGACAATGTTGAACCTCTAATCAATCAACATTAAAGGCTGCCCTTCATCCAGACTTCCTGTTATAGGAGATAATATATTTCTTCATTTTTATACCAATTTGAGTCAGGATTTTATTACTTGTAGCCAAAAGATTGCTGGATCAGAAAGGATACTATGACTTGGACTGAGGGAGTTGGATACATTAAATTTCCTCTCTTGGGAAATACTGAGGGAAAGGACTGAGAAACAAAGAGGGATGCTGCCAGTTACTTGTGAGGAACTGAACTGAAAGAGCATGTGAAAACAGAGAATTTTAGGAGGCATTATAAAAGGAATAAGCAGTCAGAAGCCAGCTAGAAGAGATAAAAGAGGGTTAGATGTGTATCAAGAAACAGAGAAGTCATTAGAAAGAACAAAACTGCTTCTTTAAGAAAAAGATATTCTTTTAGCTTTCTAGTTCCTATGATGCCTAGCTAAGCTTTTCTTATCCATGAATTTCTGAGACATGTCTGAGCCTTACACAGCCCTCCCTTGACAAGAGTTAGTTTGAGTGTGTTCTCTGCTACTTAATGAGCCCTGTCCTAGGACACGTTAGGGTGTAGATGGGAAAAGGGGAAAGTCAATTAGACTAAAACTGCAAATAAAAAGGGGTCAAAAATAATGGATGTAGGATGAAAGAAAGGTTCCAAAGACAGTAAAACTTAACAAGTAAGATTACAAAAGTAAATAAAAACTGAAAATGATCACATAATCAGTGTCAGCAAACTGGCCACTAAACAAAAAAATCATGTTGCGTGTCAAAGAATGCCAGGGCTTGACATTTTTGTTCTGTAACCTCTCTTACATCTGGAGCTTGTTTCCTTCACACCTTCCTTTCCCCCCCAGCCAAACTGAGTTCTGCCACATTAGCCCATATTATCCTGATTACATTTCCCCTGGTTTACTGTAATATTTGTCAAGGTAATCACCATGGCTCCAGGATTTCCCAATTCCAATACAAATTAACTTTCCTAAAGCAAAACTCTGAAAATGCCATTTCTCTATTTAAAAATTCCCCTTAGCTTTTACATATTTATGGCATTAATTAAACCCATAATACTCTTTAGCCTATTTAGTGTACAGAACCTCTCTAAATACAGTTTTAACCCATCTTTCATGCCCTAACTAATACTTCCTATTACCATTCACCTTTCCCCCCTTATTTGCTCCAGTCAACCTGGACCACTTTGGTCCCCATACAGTCCTCATACTTTTTGAATTCGGTACTTTAGCTCACACTGTTACTGTCACCTGAAACTTACCTCCCCCCACTCTAAATTTGCTTCCACCATTGTAGGAAAGCACAGACTAGTAACAGATTTTTAGAAAAAACAGAATATTCTAATTAATACAATCAGCATATGGATGGATCACAGTAGATAGATGTAAAACCACTTTAAGGACTTCAAAGTCAGTAATACTTTAGCAAAATAGAAAGATAGGAAGCAGCCAAAATGGGAGTTAATCAGCAAGGGCAGCAGCAATCCAAATGTACCCACCCAAAGGTATCAGTCAGAGGGACCAGATCCTTTCAACAGTTCTTCAAGTTCCAACTCAAATACCGTCTCCTTCAAAAATCCTGCCTTGCTCTTGCACTTTTATACAAATAGGTCTTATTTATTCCAATTGACTTGAAAGCATGTCTTATGCAATCTGATGCGAAGCATCACAAGAACAGTGCACTAAGAACAGTGACTTATAAATAACAGATGTTCAATGAAATTTGCATAAATTTATTCTCAGGCTATTGGAGAACAAAAGGGACACTGAGGTTTGCTTTTATATCATTAATGTAAAGTAAAAGGACAGGCCTTTTAAAGATTTCTACTTGTCTCTCAAGGGGAATTTAAGTTAGCTAAACATGCAGTTTAGAGGTCAAAACGTAATTGAAATGTAAGATGATATTACTTTGAGGGAGGAAATAGAAGTTAATGAAAAAAGTTACATAAGAAAATTGAATGGGAATTGAATTGGGAAACTAGCTTACATAGGATTGTTATTTTATTTTATTAAGAATGCTAAAATCACTAACAGTAAATATCATATGCATAAGGCATAATGGAAAACAAAATTTCAGCTCAGACATTTCAAACATGCATTTATAAATAACTGGATGGGTTATTTTGCATTATGAATAACTTGTACCCATCTGTTTCCATTAATGAGTTTCTCTAAAAAAGAGAAAAAATGGTAACAACTACCATGTCATTTATCTTCATAGAGTAATAAAATAGACACACGTGAGTTGTATGTATGGAGAATGGGTAACAAAGTGGCTTGAAGCCATGTAATAATCAGGTCAAAGTACCTTTATGTTAAGGCCTATCAGCATTTGACTATACTGAACAAAATTATCTGCATATGAATACATTTCAAATATTAAGCCTCCTTGGTAAACTGAAATACAATATTTTCTGGAAAGTGAACAAATAGAACTATTAATAACAGAGAAATTGTTAAAAGCAATATAAATATGTTTTTGGCTGACTATCTCGGTCCATAGAAGCACAACTTTAGTTTAAAATAGTAATAACCAATGAGAGAGAGTCAATTCTCTCAATTTCCTCATAAACATTTACATAGTATCTACAATATGCTGTAGGCTAAGCATCCTGCCAGGTACTGGAAATAAAAACATTAATAAATATTTTCTGCCCCCAAGGAGTTCATTCTATTCAGGGAGATAGATCTAGAAGCACAGAATTATAAAATGGCAAGTAGAGCATTCAAAAGTACGCAGAGTTCAGAAGATTGGAGACTGACGAAAATTAGGCTTGGGGTGGATTAATGATTGTGCATTGAGCATTGGCCCCCCCTATACAGAATTTTATTGTTGTTAACAATCATTTGATCAATAAATGTAAGAGATGCCCTCACAAACACAAACATATATATATACACACTTCCAATTGTAAAATAAATAAGTAACCAGGATGTAATGTATAGCATAAGGAATATAGTCAAAATATTGTAACAACTTGGTATGGTGATAGCTGGTACCTAGAACTATCATGTATATAAATGTTGAATCACTGTGTTGTACACCTGAAAGTAATGTAATACTGTGTGTCAACTACCCTTCAAAAAAAATAATTATTTAAAAAAAAAAAAGTACGCAGAGGCCATTATGGGACCACAGAGAAGGGACCTCTGCCTACTCTACCTCAAAGAGGGAGGAGGCTTTTCAGGCTACTGTTCTCTCAGTAATGTCTATCACCACTGTCACTATCATCATCAGAAGCCTCTGTAAATACAGCAAAAAGCAAGCAGCATAGTCCCCAGGCAGATTGTAAGCAATTGTTAATATAAAACACAGAAATGAAAAATTGCTTATATCTCTTGGCCTAAAGAAATACGTTTAAGATCAGATTGTACTGGTAGGTCAGGTGATGAAAGGAAGAAGAAAAAAATTTTTCATTTAACTTAAGCAAAACCTGTCCCTCAAATATCATATATATGTACCTGTCCCTCAAATATCATATATATGTATACTCAAATTCAAGGAGCCACTGAGAAGTCTAATAAATTGTTGGCTACATTGCAGAATGCTTTAAATACTCTCATTAAATTTTTTCTCAAAGGAATGTGTATTCCGAAATCATATTTCAGACTCATAGTCATCTTCTAAAGGGTCTACATCTATAGTAAAAAATAAAACCAGTGCTTACCCGGAGAGGAAAACTTCATCTCAGAAAACATGAAGTCATATTCACCGTGAAGCTTTTGTACTATACTCCTGTAACAGTGTGAAGCTGATGGGTGTACAAATTCTTAATAAGACACAACAGACGGACATGGTTAGTGAAACATGGTTAAGACCAAGGAGAAGAAGAAGTTGATGACAAGCAGAAAAATGTACAATTCTCACTTACATTTAGGTGTGGATAACTGATTTAAAAGCTACTTGAGATGCCTGTCTCAGAGCTTTAAAACTATGTGTTAAGAAGTTCTTTTATGCTGATTATACATAGCATATATGAAAGAATTCACCTTTCATTTTAAATAACTCATAACTGGGTTTTTATATAGCTCAAACTATAAACAGGATACCAAATGACAAAGTCATATAACTAATTTTAGAAACAAGACAAGAAAAAGGGACAGCTAACCAGTACCTATTTTGCCTAAAACAGCTGACAAGAGCCAGATACTGTTTGAATAATAAAGATTCAAATCTTGGAGCATTTTATATTGCAAAGAGTAAAAACCTGTAGCATAGGAGATCATAGAACAATGAGAGGTTTTAGCAAGTAAATGAAATGTGTAGCAGAGAGAAGGATATCAGCTACTCTAATCCTGACCTATAGGGCTTTTTTCCTTTTTTGTTTCTCCACAAGGATTTGCCCCATGACTAGAGTTTCTCAGAGTTTTTTCTCCCCTTTAAACATGTTTATTCTGTACTAAAAAACACTGGAATAAGAGCAGAAATCTCTTGAAGAGGAAACAGTAAAGTCATTATCATGGAGCAATAAACATTTACTAAAATAAACTTTATCACAATCATGTTTTTTCCAAACAATTTATTTTTGCTTTCTCCACAGTTTCTTTTGTTTTAAATTCTTAACAGTGGATTTCATCTTATAATTGGCTTCAGAATTCTAAAACACATATGCATGTGCCAAAAAATGGCTAATTAATAAAGTGGAATTAAGCAAAGTGAAATCAGAAAGGTGCATAATCTATATAAATGACATATAAATTGCAGATACATGGAGGAAGACAAATTTAAGAAAGAAAAAAACAATTCAAATCACAGAAACCTCCCGGCTTGCCCCACGATAATCCTAAAATTACTGGTAGAACATATTGGTACTAGCAGTGAAACTGGATAGAATCTACTTTCTGATACAATTCTTTGGCATAAATCAGTGTCCTGTTGCTGCAACTGACTAACTGTCACTGAAGAGGACAAGCCTTCATTAAACCACAGTTGGAACTTTTCCCTGAAAATGCCAATTTTGTTTCCTACCACTCTCCTTTAGGGTTTTCTATTTTGTGTCTTGCCTTGGGGAAGTTCTTCTAGTGCAGAGCAGGGTGGCACCAGGCCTGAGGGTCAAGTTACTGAGTGCTGCTGACCTGAGTAGGAGTAGGAATGAGAGGCTACTTTTTTCACTTGATGGTTCCCAGAACTATTCCAGAAATGACAACATTTAAAGTCAAGTCTGAAGTCATTTTTATGACGTATACTGTGACTGAAGGCTCTCCAAGTTAACTCTCTTTTCAGAACTGAAGTAACAACGTCTTTTTCTATTACCTCTACTGTTGAATGGTCTCCTGTCTGTTCTGCTTTTGGGGTGGCCCTTCTGGTGGAGCTGAAGGGTAGGTCGTCCCAGGGTTGAGAGTCAAGTTACTGAGCCCTCTATCAGTATTACTGAGTAGGAGGGAAGAGAAGCTGCTGTGTTTTCCTGGAAACTTTCTTCTTGGGTCACATGGAAAGACTGAGGATTCAAGGCTGGGTTAGACTTCAATGGTCGTTTCATGGAAGCTAAGCGACAACTTGAAGCTCCTCCTTGGATCTGTGGGTTTAGACAGGAAGGTGAGGCTCAAGGCTCTCAAACTGCTAAAAGTTGGCTAAGACAGGATTCCAGGTTGTAGCTTCCAAGAGTTTTAAAAGAAAAAAGTGAGACAATTTGACATTTATTAAGGATCTCTATGTGTTAGGGACTAAACTAAGAGATGGAGACACAAACAATGAATAAACCAGAATCCAGTCTCAAGGATACAGCTTAATGAAGGAAAAGAGACAGTTGAAATACAATGTTTCGGTGTTATGATATAGGTATGGGCAATGTCTTTAATGGAGCAGGAAAAGTTAGCACCCAGTTCTGTTCAGTCTACTGGGAACATCCTTCTCTTCTTAAGCATAAGTCTCAATCTTTAATTTAGACTTTAAGTCAGCCAAGTCTTCTATACCACAACCTGTATTTTCCAAAATTACAAATATTGCCAGTCTGTATAGCACTTAGTCATATTTCAAAAATTTCATATATTTCATTCCTAACATCAGAATATTCCTCATCTTCCTACCCATCAGCCCTTACTGGTCTTCACCTACTCAAGCTGCCAAAGTACAGCATAGTGCAGTGGTTCTCACACTGTAGTGTTCTTAAGAGTCACTCTGGGAGACTTGTTAAAAATGCCTAGAAATCTTTTAATATAGTTATCTAATATAATTTTTATGTCTGTGGTCTACAAAACATACTTTGAGAAACACTACTGTGATGGTTAAGAGCATGGATTTTTTAAATCAAGGTACATCAGGGTTTGAATCCTACCTGTTTTTCCATTTACTAACTATGTTATTACCATGGACAAAATTACTTTGCTACTGAATCTTCCTTTCCTCATGTATAGGAGGATAATAACATCCACCTATGTGAGGTTTAAATGGGACAAAACAGACAAGACCGTTAGTAGAGTGCCCAGTGCATGGTAATTATTCAATAAATGTCAGTTATTGTTTATTAGCATTATAAGCAAGTGTAAAAATTAGCTTTTCTAATCAAGGCCATCTGAATCTGATTGGTTTTGTCTTTCCAAGAACTTATATTAGTTAAATGCCCTGTTACACAAATTATTCTTTATAAGTTACTCTACTCATATTTAAGTGACCCATGTTTTTAATAACTTGCTTAAAATTGGTGTGGTAAGCCACAAGCAGCCAACAGCCCAAAGATGGCATTAATGACATACTGTCACCAGGATTTTTGGCAAAACTACAAACTAGGAGATTTGATTTTGGTGTTCAACCAATTACTGTCATTCTTCCACCCCCCATCCCACCGCACCAAAACAAATAACCCATATGATGACTATAAAGATGTTAAACAGTCAGAAGTGATTAATTGTGGCCATACCTCCTTAGCCACCAATTTTACATAGATTTAGTGTATCCAGTGACAAGATTTGAAATTATATGTTTTCTATATTAACTCAGGATATGATTTGTTTATATATCTATATATTTAATGCATATACACATAACTAATATTTATCCCTTTTATTAATATATGTTTTTCATTGTATACCCAATAAATTAGACAGATATTTTAAGAAATAGAGTGTCTAGAGACCTTAGAAGCACCTATGTATTATCTTCAGTCATAAGGTTATACATTTGTATAAAAAGCTGATATTGGATCCTTGGTACAGCTAATGTAGTATTTATGCAAGACTTTTGGAGCAGCAAATTACTTCCATTAAAATCATCAGCCCACCAAAAGAAAGCTACAGAGCCTGCAAAGTCTCCCCAACCAGAGTATCGTATATGCCGCCAACAAAGCCAAAGTCACGACGTGCTACACCAAAGCAGATTGGTCAGACCGAAGTGCCTGCCATACTGTAGGGTAATGACGACACACCCACCTAGTTCATGTCTGTTGATGATGTAACAAAGAAATAAGAACATTATCTTAAAAAAACACTGAAACTGAAAACAAGCAAGTTTCCCACTAGAGCTCAGTTAAAACCTAATTCCTACAGATCACTAAATTAATAACTCAAATTTAAATTACCTTTAATTTTACTTTAGTGAGTTAAAGAACAATCTTCCTTGCAGGTGATGGTAAAATATTAAATGTTTCAGCAAAGAATATATAGTTTGAGACAACTTAACAGTATCATAAATCTAACTGGAACTCAGAAGTGAGTTCAAGTGTCTCTTAACAAGGCAAAAGAGGTCCACTAGAGCATAAAAGAAATCAATTTATATATAAAATCAAAGGTAAAAGATACAATTTTTCCCCCATGCTGAAATTCATGATGAAACAGTACTCTTTCTAGAAAACTCTTGCCTTCCAAGAGCAGACATATTATTAGGTAAACATAAAAGTAGAGCTCACTTTGGTTTTATATTGAATACAACTGTGCTTTATTGAATACAACTATGTATTTAAAAAAAAACTGTGCTTTAAGCTTATTTTTACTTTCATTTACCTTATTTAAACTTATGAAAAGCATTTTTCCTATTTTAAACATAAATAACCTAGGAAAAAACAAGCAACAATCATTTCAAAGAATTTATATTTCGATGTTTGAATTACTAGAAGTCTGAACAAATAGAAGTGGCTGAGAATGATTATTTAAGATCAACAAAATGTTTATAATATATTTAGATAATGAGGCTGAACCTTTACTTACCCAAACTAATAACTATGCAAGAGATAACTCTACTAGAGCATTCATCATTGTAATTTCTGTAATTGGTGTACAATAAATATTTTTAAAATGATAAGCAAGAAGCATTTCTGCTTTTTAGGGGAATGCTATTTTCATGAAGGCTTTTTCTAATTGACTTTAATCACAGCAGTCAAAGTTCTTCTCTCAAGATCTTAAAGAACAGCAAGTATAAGAGGTAACTACTGATAGTCATGTGCTTCTGATAAATCAGGGATTTTCTTCCAATTGTTCAGAAACTTTTGAACAGAGATATTTAAACAAGTCATGAGTTGAAATCTGGTTGCTCAATAAAGACCCCCTCGACCCCTCCATCCAAAGAAAAGGAGAAAAATAGAACTGCTGTAGCTAAAATTCAGAAAATATACTTAAATTAAGGATAGCAGGTGATATTTTAGCTGGTTAGTAATTGACATAAGGCATGTACATCCCCTAATGCATTGTTTTATGGAGAAAGTGTCTACAGAGTCACAGTAAAGCAATAAAGATTTCAGGACTTACTAATGAGCTGTTCATAGCTAGTATTGAGAAGAAACTACTGTGTTTGTATATGTCTTGAATTAACATTTATAAGTAAATCACTAAACAGTATTTTAATGGCTCTCTTCACTCCCTAGATCAGCTTCTGGATGTGTAAATACTTCAGAGTGCTCCTAGAACAGTGCATTTTTTTAAATGAAGAAACTATTCTGGAGAAAAAAAGATCTTGCTTATGAAAAAGTGATGTTGAAGATGTACTAGCGATGCCTCCCTTCTGTCCTCCCACTACCACCGTGAGGCCATCACCAGCACACGTGCCATCACAAGGACTCCCAGTTAGCACAGTAACAGAAGCAGGTGTAGATGTCAGAACTGCACCCATCTGGTCCTTTAGCATTTATAAAATACTCTCACATGCATCATGTAGCTTAATCCTCATGTTCAACCCTGGTTAGGTTACCTCACCATCAAGTACTGTTAGCCTGAAGTAGATGATGCTACTTCCTAAGTGCATAATAGAGCTAGGACAATTACATGGGTCTCCTGGTATCTATTTAAGTGACTTTTCCACTACAGTACCATAAACTTTGGGTATTCAAATATTTTCACTTGGCTACCTATAGTTATCTTTGAAGATAAAAGTTATCTAATCTGGGAAGAAATTATTTGTTACATATTTTCAACAATATTATTTTAGAACACAATGGTCACCAGCTAAACTGTACACAGTGCATGACTAACCAATTCAAAGTGAGAGTATAGATAGATACATGGAATATGTGCAAGCACCAACAAAATGCTGAACACACAGATGGAGAGACAAATGTACAGAAAAAAAAGAGTGAAACTATGTGACACTCCCTGAACCAGCTGCAGTATGCTGAAATATAACCAGTGCTAGAAAGCTAGAACTGACAAGCTACATAACATATCAGTTACAATATATGTGTAGCATGACAGAATTTAGGGAAGAATAAAAAGTATTCATTTTGCTGACTACCAATTCAGGAACACAAACAATGACTGGAAAGCCAAGATTGGTAAAGAAGACATATATTCCAGCACTAGGATACACTTGTCATAGCCTCTTATCTAAGCTGGACCTTCTCCAAAAGATCTACATTCTAAAATGTCTTCTGAACATAACTGCAGAGCTCTCTTATATTTCTCCAAAAGAAAATATAGTATTTTCTCCAATAGTTAAAGCTGTGTATACTCATTGTGAAAAAACTTCAAACACAGAAGAAACAAAGTACAAAGAAAATCTGCCTGTAATCCCATCCATTAGACACATCACAGTATAGCAATTCATATTTTCTAAATTTTTCTTTAAGTCTATGAAAGTATGTATGCAGAATGAAAATAAATATGTATAAATATATTTGCTATGTAAATGTAGCAATCATCTATCACCTCTCAATAGGAACCATACATTATATAAACTGCTTTAAATAGTAAAGCATTAATTAGTAAAAATATTTATTTGAAAACCTAAATGCCATCATAGCATATATTACTATTCTACAACTTATTTATCTTTTATCTCTTCACAATTTATCTTTTTACAGATCCCCTAATTCCAAGGGTAATTCTTTCATAGGTACACTTTATTCAGAAAGATAAATTTCATTTACTATATAATATGAATAGAATAAACGAGTTTTAAGACTAGACTTATTTTCATCTATAAATTCTAAATAAAGTAAAATAAAAAATGCTTCATTACACAAAAGGAGTATTTTGACTATCTAACATACAGTTTTGACTAACTGTATCTGACATAAATCTAGAACACAAATGAAAAGTTCTCATTGATAAAGACTTAATTTGTCATATGTCTAGAAGGCAATCTATAACAAAAGCTTTAATGTTTGGCCAAGCTTTGATTTCTAGTCATTTATCTTAAAGAAGTAACTAAGAACATGTTCAAAGATTTAGTTTCAAGTAAATTCATCATAATATTGTTTGTAGTAATGGAAAACACTAAATGGCTACCTAAAAATAATTGGTTAAACACATTATCTACACAGTCATTTAAAATAATTTTATAGGAATATATTAACTGACTTGAGAATACTTTCATAAAGTATTAGAGAGATACAAGAATACACTTGTATTTCTTAGAAAGTTAAATAAACATCTATCATATGATCCAGCTATTCCATTCATAGGTATTTAGCCAAGAGAAAAGTAAGCATGTATCCACACACAGATTTATACATGAATGTTTGTAACAATTTTATTTGTAATAGCCAGAAACTGGAAACAACCCAAATATCCACCAGCTAGGAGAATGGATAAATAAATTGTGGGATGGCCAAACAGCAAATACAACTCAGCATCAAAAGAAATGAACTACTGTCAAATGCAGTGTCAAGGATAAGTCTCAGCATGATTGTGCTGAGTAAAAGAAACCAGACAAAAATAAGAGGACATACTATATGATTCCATTAAATAGAATTCTGGAATTCTGAAAGCTCATTTATAGTGACAGAATGCAGATCAGTGATTGCCCAGGGCCGAGGGGTTAAGGAGGAAGAGGCGGGAGGGAAGGATTACAAAGAGATATGAGGAAATGTATGTCAACTGTATGAGGCTGTCAAATCACACACACACACACACATACACACACACTATACTTATACCATCATCCCATTTCTTTGAAATATAAATCACAAATGGAGAAGTGCCTAAAATGTAAATATGTAGTTTAATCAATCATTACAGACTGCTATATAACTGCTATTAAGGTCAAGAATGGAACATTTCCAGCATTTGAGAAGCACCTCCCCAACATTCACACTCCTGGTCACTACCACTCAGTTTCCCCAGAGGAAACCCTATTCTGACTTTTACTTTTTTGCTTCTCTCTCTCTCTCTCTCTCTCTCTCTCTTTTTAGAATAATTTTACTATCTAAGTATGTATCCTCAAGCAATATAGCTTAGTTTTTACCTAGTTTTGGGTTTTTTATAAATAGAATGTGTTCTTCTTCATTTGTTTTCCTTCTCTCAGTGGAATGTTCATAAGAATCAATCACAGAGTGCAGCACATTGTTTCTGTGGCTGTACAGTATTTCAGCTGAATACACTACAACTCATTTATCCATTCTACTGTTGGTGGACATTTGGTGTTTCCAATTTGGCACTATTAAAAATAATATTGCCATGAACATTCTTTTAAGTGCATCCTGATTTATACGTACATGAAGCAGAGTGAAATTTCTGGATCATGGGGTATTTTGACATTACTTGGTAATACACTACCAACTGTATATGAAAGTCCTGCAGTTTTAAGTCCACATATCTTCTTCACAGTGCTTACTGCTACCTGACAATTCCTTCTTTACTTTTCATTGGTTGATGTCCACTGCTCCCCAGTATAGAATGCAACCTCCATAAGTGCAGGGAGCTTGCCTGTCTTGCCCTCTCTCTCTTCTCTTAGCACCTAGAACAGTGACTGGAACAGTGAGTGACACACAACATCCGATGAATTACAACTGAAAAAAATGAAAATCCCAGCTCATTAGTAATTTCAGCCAGGGCTAAGCAGAAAGACAACTGGCCTTTCTTGGTGACTGTAAAAATATTTACATGCTATGTAGTAAGAAATGGATACATAGGAACATGTATTATGATTTCAAATATAGAAAACTACATGTACATATCAAGAATAGAAGTGGAAGTAAACAAAGCTTAGGAACATTTGTCTTTGGGTACTAAAGGTCTCTTTCTCCTTTCTCCTCACCTTTTACATATTTTCTAAATGTCCTCAATACATGTGATAGTTTTGTGAAAAAAGGTAAACTTAAAAATATATAATAAGCAATGAAGATCACGGATGAATCTCACAGACATAAGGTTGAATAACAGAAGTAGACACAAAAGAGCATTATTAAAGTTATCAGAAATTATAAAATAAGCAAACTATGGTGATGGACATGGGCTAAGGGTCACTCTTGTGGTGATACTGAGTGGGAGGGAGCATGAGGGTCAGGATGATGGAAATTTCTATAGCCTGCACTAGAAGATGGTTATCTATGAGGATACATATGTAGAAAATTCATCAAGCTCTAAAATTAAGGATTGTGCACTTCACTGTACATAAATTATACACAAATTTTAAAAAAGGAAAAACATGTAAGTGAAGAATGAACACAAAATGAAAATGGGTTTTATGGTTCTAATTTCTTTAAAACTATGCTATTTATATTACATTAAAAACAAATAATAGAGGTCCAGAAAGCTTTTAAGTGTGTTAATCAAGAAAGCAGTGTTAGGTTTTTGAGTCAAATTCCTTAAATTAATGGAAGGAAAACATGACAGTTTCTGAATCTTTCAGTTTTCCTCTTCCTAAGGTTTCTTCATATTTTGCAGCATGTACATACATGCACATACTGTACATTTAGAATATAAATTTGGAAATAAACTGACAGGTGAGTATGTAACAGAGCTTTTCTCATTCCAAGCAAATTTGCATTTTCTGAAATCAATGATTATAATACTGCTCTTTTAGCAGAAATGCTGACAGCAGTCACTTAGAAAATGAGCTGTATGTCATGTGTCCAACATGTTAAAATAATGTTTCCCTTTTTCTCAGTGCCTTTAGTGAAAATAGAATTTCATATATTTGTTTGACACTGTGACAAACATTAAATATATTGTCTTACTATGATGAAAATGGGTTTTTTGATTCTCAAGGTACTGCCTATTTTTAATGAATCAGTTAAATCAATATTCAAAATTTAATAGTCCATTATGAGAAAGTTTTTTAAAATAAAATCTATTTATATACCAGTAATGACTGCCTGACTAGTCTACATCTTAAAAATAATATACCTTAGAATTATTGTCTAAATCCATACACAAAATTGAACTCGAAATGGATCAAAGACCTGAATGCAAGTCATGAAACCAAAAAACTCTTAGAAGAAAACATAGGCAAAACTCTCTTGAATGTATACATGAGCAATTTTTTCCTGAACGCATCTCCTCGGGCAAGGGAAAGAAAAGAAAAATGAACAAATGGGACTACACCCAACTAAAAAGCTTCTGAACAGCAATGGACACCATCAGCAGAACAAAAAGGCATCCTACAGTATGGGAGAATATATTTGTAAATGACATATCCGATAAGGGGTTAACATCCAAAATATGTAAAGAGCTCACATGCCTCAACACCCAACAAGCAAACAACCTGATTAAAAAATGGGTGGAGGATCTGAACAGACACTTCTCCAAAGAAGAAATTCAGATGGCCAACGGGCACATGAAAAGATGCTTCTTCACATCACTAATCATCAGAGAAAGGCAAATTAAAACCACAATGAGATATCACCTCACACCAGTTAGGATGGTCAACATCCAAAAGACAAGAAAGAACAAATGCTGGTGAGGATGTGGAGAAAGGGGAAAATTCCTACACTGTTGGTGGGAATGTAAATTAACTCAACCATTTTGTGGAAAGCAATGTAGAGGTTCCTCAAAAAACTAAAAATAGAAATATCATTTGACCCAGGAATTCCACTCCTAAGAATTTACCCAAAGAAAACAAGATCCCAGATTCAAAAAGACATATGTATCCCTATGTTTATCACAGCACTATATACAATAGCCAAGATATGGAAGCAGCCTAAGTGTCCATCAGTAGATGAAATAATAAAGAAGAGGTGATACATATACACAATGGAATATTATTCAGCCATAAGAAGAAGACAAATCCTATCATTTGCAACAACATGAATGGAGCTGGAGACTATTTTGCTCAGTGAAATAAGCCAGGAGAAGAAAGACAAGTACCAAATAATTTCCTTTATTTGTGGAGTATAACAACAAAGCAAAACTGAAGGAACAAAACAGCAGCAGACTCACAGACTCCAAGAAGGGACTAGAAGTTACCAAAGGGAAGGGATTGGGGAGGGTGGGTATGTAGGGAGCGATAAGGGACACTACAATTAGCACACATAATGTAGGTGGGTCAAAGGAAGGCAGAACAGCATGGAGAAGACAAGTAGTGACTCCACAGCATCTGACTATGCTGATGGACAGACAGTGACAGCAATGGGTTAAGGGGGGGATCCAATAATGTGAGTGAATGTTGTAACTACAATGCTGCTCATGTGAAACCTTCATAAGATTGTATATCGATACCTTAATAAAAAAACATAATACACCTTAGAAACAAAACAAGTCCTAGCTCATTCACTCAACTACTGAGTGCCTATTATGTGCCAGACAGTTAACTTGGTACTGAGGATATGAAAAAGGATTAAGGTACAGGTCCTGCCCTTGAGGAAATCACAGTGGAGTAGGAGAAAGCTACATTAACTGATAATGGAACTTTGCACCAGAGAAAACCATGAGAATATAAATGCACCAGCTTTAGATGAAACTGGCACCTGTGCATAGGATAGACCCATAAAGGAAATACCAGAGGCAGGAAAGCATGTGAAATGCCACTCATGAGTTGGAAATGAATTAATGAGGGCCTAAATTAGGGTTAGACAATGGAAATACAAAGAGAGCAAATGAAAAATAAACATAAAGAAGAAAGATGAGTCAAAGATACTCTGCAGTGATAAGAATGGAGAGACAGGTGACAGACTTCTGAACACAGGAGGAGCTTATTTAGAAGATGAGAATTAAAGGGCTCAGATTTGTAATTCATTTTCCAGATAATCAAAGCAGCAGTAAGTAAGGATCTGGAGTTCAGCCTAATGTGAAAGCTCAGGTCAAAGATTTGAGAATCATCTTCCTAGAGACATTGAAGCCTTTGGAATACAGACACAGACATTGACAGAATGTCTAGAACTGGTAGGGGACAGGAAAATGAGACAGAAAGATAAGTCTTAAAAGCAGGAAAAGAAACCTGTCACAGAAGAGAATTTCCAAGAGAAAGAGAGTGCTTGCTAAGTGTCAACTCGCCTCAGTGAAGACAAAGAAGGACTAAAAAGAAGCAAGTAGATTCAGCCATTAGGTCACTGGTGACTTTTACCAGGTACTACATTGCCACTGAGTTTGTGACTCTACACCCTGCAAATATTATCTCTGCTTGTTAAGGACTGTCTATTTAACCTAACTTTCTGCAAAACTTTTCTTGTACTTTCTAATAGCTCTTATCACATCACCTATTATAGTATTATAGCATAGTTATATCTTTAATTCTCCCTTTAGATAGTGCCCTCCTCCTCAAGTACTTAGATAAGAGCCCCAATAGTTATTTCTTGAATGAAGAGCCAAATAAATTGGCCCACACAGGATAAAGAAGCCAAGGGAAAATGTTATGCTATTTAATGTTTACCAACAGTGAAACTGGATATTTATTAACACACACACACACACACTGAAACCCTGGTAGTAGTGGAAAGCAAATCGGTTTAAAAATGGTTGAGAACACAAACAAAAAGCAATAATGCAAATAAAAAATGGGCAGAGGAGCTGAACAGACAGTTCTCCAAAGAAGAAATTCAGATGGCCAACAGACACATGAAAAGATGCTCCACATTGCTACTCATCAGAGAAATGCAAATCAAAACCACAATGAGATATCACCTCACACCAGTAAGGATCGCCACCATCCAGAAGACAAACAACAGCAAATGTTGGCGAGGTTGTGGAGAAAGGGGAACCCTTCTACACTGCTGGTGGGAATGTAAATTAGTTCAACCATTGTGGAAAGCAATATGGAGGTTCCTCAAAAAGCTCAATATAGAAATATCATTTGACCCAGGAATACCACTTCTAGGAATGTACCCTAAGAATTCAGCAGCCCAGTTTGAAAAAGACAGATGCACCCCTATGTTTATCGCAGCACTATTTACAGTAGCCAAGAAATGGAAGCAACGTAAGTGTCCATCAGTAGATGAATGGATAAAGAAGATGTGGTACATATACACAATGGAATAGTATTCAGCCATAAGAAGAAAACAAATCCTACCATTTGCAACAATATGGATGGAGCTAGAGGGTATTATGCTCAGTGAAATAAGCCAGGCGGAGAAAGACAAGTACCAACTGATTTCACTCATATGTGAAGTATAAGAACAAAGAAAAACTGAAGGAATGAAACAGCAGCAGAATCACAGAACCCAAGAATGGACTAACAGTTACCAAAGGGAAAGGGACTGGGGAGAATGGGTGGGAAGGGAGGGATAAGGGTGGGGAAAAAGAAAAGGGGCATTACAATTAGCATGTATAATGTGGGGGCACAGGGAGGGCTGTACAACACAGAGAAGACAAGTAGTGATTCTATAGCATCTTACTACACTGATGGACAGTGATTGTAATGGGGTTTGTGGGGAGTACTTGGTGAAGGGGGGAGCCTAGTAAAGATAATATTCTTCATGTAATTGTAGATTAATGATACCAAAAAAAATGGTTGAGCAGAGACAGGCTCAAAAGGGATTATCCTGCCTGTTTCAAGGTGGCAGACTGAGAACTGGCTAGTTTCCCCCATCTACATCAAATCCTGGAAATGACAGAAAATTAATTAGTGGTCACACAAGAACAAAAGGAATTGAAGAGCTAGAAACTGCGAATACTCTGTTACCTAAAACAAATTAAAAATATGAAGAGGAAAATAACAGGCTGAGATGAACATGGATCTTCCAAAGTAAGAGACACACACAAAACAGCAACAGATTTGCCATTGCCCCTTGGCCACAGGTGGAATACAGGAACAGGAAGGGAAAGTGAACAGCACTGTTACTTGGACTACCACAGTGGGTGCAGCCAAGTCAAATGAGCCCATATTCATTCCCCACCAATACACCTGGCAGTGACCGAGGGCCTATGACACCAGGAGGGAATAATGCATATTAAGACCTTAGAGACAGGGCAGAATCCTCAGTAGCTGGTGACACTTAGAAAGGGAAGCTTTGGTTCCCAGAAGATCAGCCACCAGGATATGTAGCCCAGAAATATATTCTACTCGCTCTTTTACTGCCACTAAAAAACACGTAAAAACTCCAATGGCAGGTCTTAGCCCTCTTCCCAAGCAGTCCAGAAGCAGAAGAGATAGACAATAAGGAATTTCAGTATTAAATATGCATATACAATGAAAGAATGAGCAAACTCTTGAGGAATGTAAAGCCTGTTCAAGACAGAAGACAAGTTAAACAAATGAACACAACCAAAGAAAGACTTAAAATATAATCAGAATAGAATTTCAAACTAAGTATGTTGACTTCTGCTTCCAGCTATAATGTAACAGGAACCATATGTACCTTTCATTTAAAACAACTAGAAAACTGGCCAAAATATATAAAACTGTATTCAGTTACTGGACAACAGGCAACATAGGACTGTGGTGCCTGAGAGGGGAAATGAATGAGATGAGGCCTATGATCTCCTGGCTTTCTGTTGTGAGACACATTCTGGACTGCACAACAGGGACATAGATCCCAAGCAGAGCATACCTGCCTTGCTGAGTAGAGGAGACAGAAATTAGAATTCAAGAAATCTGAGGTTTCTGGAAGGTGTGGGGCAAAGTTCCAGAGAGAAGGAAGCTGTGTAGAAAACTAAAGCTCAATTTACACAGGAATGTCAGTAAGTCTTTGCTAGACACTAAGATGTGTGGGCACTGGGTCAAATTTTACAAAGCTGGGCAAAGAATGACTAGGGAAGTGTGAGCTGAATGGTTCCCAGAGCTCACATAGGTCATAGAATCATTCAGATTTCCACCAGCCAAAGTGCAGAGTTTTCATTAAACATTCAAAATATTCAGTAGAGACCTTAGCAGGACCATACCTTAGTAGTGAGGCTAGAAACTATCTCTAGTGTAATGATTATATTTTAATACCCACCCTAGCAAAACTTGAAAAAAGCAAACAGAACTGTAAGTCATTTAACTACCTTCCAAAGCTCAAAATTCTTTAAAGGAGGACAACAAAATCCAGAGACCAAACAATGTAATGTTGACAATGACCAGTATCCAGGGAAAAAGAAAAGTTACAGGCATGCCTTGTCTTATTGGTCACTGCTTTCTTAAGTTTTACAGATACTGCATTTTTTAAAAATTGAAAGATTGTGACAACCCTGCATCAAGCAAGTTTATTGGTGCCATTTTCCCACAAACATCTGCTTACTTTATGTCTCTATCACATTTTCGTAATTCTCACAATATTACAAACTTTTGCATTATTATTGTATTCGTTACAGTGACCTATGATCAGTGATTATGACTTGCTGAAAGCTCAGATGATGGTTAGCATATTTAGCAATAAAGTATTTTTTAATAAAGGTATATGTAGTATTTATTTTCTGACATAATACTCTTGCACACTTAAAAGACTAAGGTATAGTTTAAATTAACTTGTATATACCCTGGTAAACCAAAACATTCATTTGATTCACTCTATTGCAAACTTTGCTTTACTCCAGTGGTCTGGAACCAAACTGAAATATTTCCGAGGCATGCCTGTATTAGACATACCAAGAAGCAGGAAAATGTAATTTATACCCAGAAGAAAAACAAACAGATGGAGATGCAGGAATAATAAACACTGTGGAATTATCAGACACAGATGTTAAAGAGTTATACGTTCAAGTATTTAAAGGAAAACAATGATGAGAAAAAAGGAACATCTAGAGGTAAATATTTTTGTCTAATAATCTTCCCAGAAACAAGGAAGTATATCACATCTAAGAAAAAAGAACAGGAAATGGGAAAAAGAACGAATTAGTGAACTTAAAAACCAAAAATCTAACTGCTGAAATACAAACCTCAATCAACTTGAGAAACCTGAAGCCTTGGCAATGGAAAATGACTTGACTCAATATAATCTATCCTGAAGAATCGCTTAAAGACTCAGGAAATGATTGCACAAGGAAACCTGAAAGTGGTGTGACTGGAGCTAAAATAATGTTGATCCGTTGAAGTGTCTTAAGAAACAATTCAATTCCTATATCTCATCTCATACTCTATGTTACTGGGTGAGCAGAAATATAGAGCCTTAGCCCATTGATGAATTAACTAAATCAGAGGGTTTCTAGGCTTAACAACCCTAGGTACAGTTGAGGACAGGACCGCCACACTAAAAGTTAATTAAATCAATATATGCATTCTGTATACTGACACACCTCTCAGTCTTCTGTACCCAGGAGACCAAAACTATGGCAATCAGGCCTTTTCCATCTGGGTAGAAGATTGGAAAAATCTTCTCCTGGAACTCTATCAATTCCTGAGTAAAGATAAAAAACTGGGAATCTCCAATGAAAGAACACAGTCAGGTCACTCTTCCACAGTGAGAATCACAGCTCACAGATGTCATCTACTGGCTTAAATTCCATTTGGTCTCATACTTAGTTACTTACTCTTAACTAGAAACTGACAACCAGGTATATCTAGCAATCAACTAAAGAAACTTCCTAACATAAAGTAGAGAAGAAATTATACACAACCAACAGCAAACACTTGGAGGAAAAAAGAAACTACATGAACAGAAAGAAAATAACAAAATTTGTTTTTCTCGGAAAGCTAAGACAGACATTGTAAAATAAAAAAAATAAGAGACAGGTGCTATTTTAAAAGGAAAAATCAGGGAACAAGATTAACTCATAGATATCAAAAATACAATAGCAAAAAAAAAAGGTTTGAAGAGAAAGTTTATAAAGTGCCCTAGAAAACAGAACAGAAAGACAAAGATGTGGGAAACAGAAGAATAAAAAAGAAAAAATCAGAGAGCCAATCCCAGAAGGGTCAATATATGAATAAAAGACATTCATGAAAGAGAAGGCAGAAAATTGAGGAGACCATCAACTAAGTAATTCAAAGCAATTTCCTAGAACCAAAGGATATGAATTTACAGATTAAATGGGCCCATCAGTAGCCCAGCACCATGAAACAAAATGGACCTACAACCAAGCACCTCACTGTGACATTTCAGAACACTGGAGACAAAAAGATGATCTTACAAGTTCACAGACAAAACAATAATTCACAACAAACAATCAGGAATTGGATCACTGTTAAGTTTTTCAAAAGCAATTCTGGAAACTATAAGACAATGGAACAATGTCCTCATTATTCCAAAGGGAAATTATTTCCAACTTAAAATTCTATTCCAAGAGAAACTATTAAGTATTATGGTATAAACAAGATTTCAAGATATGTAAGGTCTCGAAAAATTTATTCCTACACATCCTTACTTCAAGCAAATATGTATGAGAGAGGATTTCCCTGACCACCTTTTATAAAATAACAAATCTTTACTTTCATCCTGGCTTCACTATCCTTCTAACCTTCCCTGAAACACTGACATGGTACATTTTCTTTTAATCTCCTCAAATGTGAAACATGGTCACTATAATATAAGCTCCAAGAGGACAAGGACTGTATGTTCTTTGATGTAATGTGAGCACCTAGAACCACTTCTGATAACCAACAGAGCAATAAACAATGTACTGCCTTGATGGAAGTTAAGAAAATTATTTTACAAAAGTAGACAATGGAGCAATAGCACAATCAGACTATCTATTCAGTTGTAAGAGTAAAACTGACGCATTTTCAGAAATACAAGGTGCAGACAGGTCTTATTCAGAGACCTCTTTCTGAAAGCAGAAAGAATATTGTCCAAAAGGGAAAGAGATCACTCCCTTTGTGGACTATGGTTTCCCACAATATTCCAAGTCGGAAATCCATCCTTCTATCAACTTAATTAGCAGAAACTATCTACCTCTGGCTCTCCTCTTTCACAGAGAAGTGGCTTTCACTGAATTAATTTAATCTTACTGAAACTCCTTATTACAATGATTCAGTTAATAGAAATTCATCCTAAAAGAAACAGAAACACAGACAGTCAAAAGTCTAACATTAATAGAATTCCGCTGGGGATGGTTATGGCCAAGATCAGAATAGCTGATGCTCTTCTCTCCCTTCACTGCAGCCTCGCTGCAGCTGCAGCTGCCCGACACGGGAGAAGCTCACTATTCACAGCACAGAATGTCAGCTTTGAACCACACAACTGAAGGCAAGCCGTCAGTAATCAGCAGGAGATAGCTGAAATTAAAATAGAAATTAACAGGAAAACTGGACTGCTTCTCAGAAACTTGGCTACTCAATGAAGGCCTGTTATACTTATATTTCCAAACATTGGAAGCTAAAAACAATTTATTTAGTCATCTCTGACAAATCCATTTCATGCATCAAATGTTCAGAAACTAAGGTTTGCCTCATGAGACTTACAGACATCAGCTTCAGACATAGAAAACAGCCTATGAACTCTTTTAGTGCTGTGTTTAAGTCATTCATTTCTTTTAAATCCGCAGCGCTAGTCACAGTACCAAGCACGCAGAACTTAATAGACTCACACAACTCAACTCATTTTAGAAAACAGCGAGGTTCAGAAATGTTATATTGTTTATCTCAGGATATTTATATTTGAAGTTAGATGTAGGACTAGT